>NW_020890311.1:0-1718 GCF_003945725.1 Corapipo altera
GGGGTCATTTTTTAGGGGGTTTGGGCATGATTTCTTAGGGGGAGTTGTGGGATTTTTTAGGAGGTTTTGGGGAGTGATTTTTTAGGGGCTTCGGGGTGGTATTTTAAGGAGTTTTGGGGGTGATTTTTAGGGGGCTTTGGGGTGATTTTTTAGGGGGCTTTGGGGTGATTTTTTAGGGGGTTTCGGGTGATTTTTTAGGGGGCTTTGGGGTGATTTTTAGGGGGTTTGGGGGTGATTTTTTAGGGGGTTTGGGTGATTTTTCAGGGGTTTTGGGAGGTTTCTGAGGGTGTCGGTGCCCGTGTGCCCCCCCGGGGTCCCAGCCCCACGTGTGTCCCCAGGGATCGAGGCCACCACAGTGTTCTGGCCGGCCCAGCCCCGGGGCAGCGCCCGGCCCGTCCTCTTCCAGCTGCACTTCTGGGACTGCGGGGACGGAGCCCTGAGGAAGTTCGAGCACCTGCTGCCCGTGAGTCCCTTTTTTGGGGCGGGAGGACCCCCCCGGGACCCCCCAGACGTTGTTTGTCCCCCCCCAGGCCTGTCGGGAGGAGCTGGACGCCGTCCTGGTGCTGTTCTCCTTCACCGACCGCGCGTCCTTCGAGGAGCTGCCGGCGCAGCTGAGCCGCCTCGCGGGGCACGGGCTCGTCACCGTGGTCGTGGGCACCAAGTATCCTTTTGGGGGGTCCCCTGGGGGGGGGGCAGCGCCCCACGAAGGGGGTTTGCACCCCCAGAGTCCTCCCGAGTGGGATCTCGTGTGGCTGAGAACGGGTGGCACCTCATTACACTGATGGGGTCACGAATCCCAGTGGTTTTTAGGAGGCTTGTTGGGGGGTCTTTGGGGTGTTGGGGTCTCCTCTGACCCTGTGTCACCCCCCACCCCCCCCAGGCCAGGTTTGCACCCCCAGATTTCACCCCACTTGGAACCTCAGCAGGCTGAGAACAGGCAACACTTCGTTACACTGATGGATTGGCAACTCCCACTGATTTTCAGGGGATCTGGGGGCATATTTTGGGTGTTGGTGTCACCCTTGGCCCCGTGTCCCCATCTGCACCCCAACATTTCACCTCACTCCATCCCTGGGCGGGCTGAGAACAGGCAACACTTCATTACATGAATGAACTCCATGGGTTCACGGCATCCACTGATTTTTAGGGAGTTTTGGGAGGATTTGTGGGGTGTTGGTGTCACTCGTGACCCCGTGTCCCCCCCAGGGCAGGTTCACCCCATCCCGTCTTCCCCCTGCAGAGCCCGTTCCCAGCTCATCACACCGATGGATCCGCAGCTCCCGCGGGGTTTGGGGGGGGGGTTAGGGGGATTTTGGGGGGTGTTGGGGGGGTTTTGGGGTGCTGCCGTTTCCCTTGACCCCCCGTGTGCCCAGGTCCGACCTGTCCCCGCACGCGGCCGTCACCGAGCGGGACGTGCGGGCTCTCGAGGCCGCGCGGGGGCTGCGGGTGCTGCGGGCGGGGGCGGCCCCGGGGGGGGCGCGGGCCGGGCTCGCCCGGGCGGCCCCGATCCTCGATTCCCTGGCGGAGCAGCTCTGGAAAAGGGACCAGGTCGCCGCCGGGGTGGCCCGGGGGGAGGAGGGGACCCCCCCCAGCTGAACCCCCTGTCAGGGGGCGGCTCCGGGGGGAGGCGGGAGGGGGAAAAGTGCTTTTGGACTAAAATCTGTGTTTTCTATGAAAAATATCCCGGGGTGCCTAAACTTCCTAAATGTTCCTGAAAT
>NW_020890312.1:0-1718 GCF_003945725.1 Corapipo altera
AGGGACTCAGCTGGGCCCTTCCCGAGCTCGTTATCCCTCTGCCATCCTGGAGAGAATGTGGCCAGGAATGAGGGTTTCAGGGTCTCCGTGTCCCACAGCTCTCCCTGTCCCACATCTCTCTGTATCCCATCATTTCTCCATGTCCCACCAACTGTCCATGTCCCATCCATGTCCCACCATCTCTCCATGTCCCACAGCTCTCTGTATCCCACAGCTCTCCCTCTCCTGCAGTTCTCTGTATCCCATCATTTCTCCCTCTCCCACCATCTCTCCATGTCCCATCAATTCTCCATATTCCACAGTTCTCTGTATCCCATCATTTCTCCATGTCCCACAGCTGTCCCTGTCCCACCATCTCTCCATGTCCCACTAACTGTCCATGTCCCATCACTTCTCCATGTTCCACATCTCTCCATGTCCCCACAGCTCACCCTCTCCCACCATCTCTCCATGTCCCATCACTTCTCCATGTCCACATCTCTCCATATCCCACAGCTGTCCCTGTCCCACCATCTCTCCATGTTCCACATCTCTCCATATCCCACAGCTCACCCTGTCCCACATCTCTCCATGTCCCATCATTTCTCCATGTCCACAGTTCTCTCTATCCCATCATTTCTCCATGTCCCACAGCTCTCCATGTCCCACCAACTCTCCATGTCCCATCATTTCTCCATGTCCACATCTCTCTGTATCTCATCATTTCTCCATGTCCCATCCATGTCCCACATTTCTCCCTGTCCCACAGTTCTGTCTCCCACCAACTCTCCCTGTCCCATCACTTCTCCCTGTCCCATCACTTCTCCCTGTCCCACAGCTCTCTGTATCCCATCATTTCTCCATGTCCCATCCATATCCCACAGCTCAGCCTGTCCCATCATCTCTCCCTATCCCACCAATTCTCCATATCCCATCATTTCTCCATATCCACAGCTTTCCATGTCCCACCATCTCTCCATGTCCACACTTCTCTGTATCCCACAGTTCTCCCTGTCCCATCTCTCCGTGTCCCATCATTTCTCAATGTCCACAGCTCTCCATGTCCCATCCATGTCCCACAATTCTTTGTCTCCCACCAACTCTCCATATCCCATCATTTCTCCATGTCCCACCAACTCTCCATGTCCCACAGCTCTCCCTGTCCCACAGTTCTCTGTATCCCACCAGCTTTCCATGTCCCATCCATGTCCCACAGCTTTCCATGTCACACCAATTCTCCACATCCCACAGTTCTCTGTATCCCATCATTCCTCCATGCCCACAGCTCTCCATGTCCCATCACTTCTCCATGTCCCACCAATTCTCCCTCTCCCACAGTTCTCTGTATCCCATAATTTCTCCATGTTCCACAGCTTTCCATGTCCCATCCATGTCCCACCAATTCTCCCTCTCCCACAGTTCTCTGTATCCCACAATTCTCCCTCTCCCACCATCTCTCCATGTCCCACCAATTCTCCATATCCCACAATTCTCCCTCTCCCACAGTTCTCTGTATCCCATCATTTCTCCATGTTCCACAGCTTTCCATGTCCCATCCATGTCCCACATTTCTCCCTGTCCCACAGTTCTCTGTATCCCATCATTTCTCCCTCTCCCACCATCTCTCTATGTCCCACCAATTCTCCATATCCCACAGTTCTCTGTATCCCACATTTCTCCCTGTCCCACAACTCTCTGTATCCCATCATTTCTCCATGTTCCACAGCTTTCCATGTCCC
>NW_020890313.1:0-1717 GCF_003945725.1 Corapipo altera
AACTAATGACTAAATAACATGGGAAAAGAACAAAACACGGGATTTTTAGAGCCACAGCTGTCCCTCAGGCACACAACTTCTCTTCCCTCATTCAACACGCTAAGATTTAATTATACATTGTATACTGTTTTCCTCATCCTTTCCTTATTTTCCCTCTCATTTTACCAGTGCCTGGAATTATTTCTTTGTGGGGAGAAAGTAGTGGAAAAGTGGCAAACAGCAGGTGTTTGTCAGAACACAAAATACTTGAATTTTGTGGTCATTGCGAAGGTGACCAGTTTAACAAACGGCATTTTCTCACAAAAAGGGCTAATTTATATATTTTGTAAAGAGAGAATTCGCTTCTTTGCTGAAGAGGGAATGTCCTGCCCTTCCCTCCTTTCTGCTGTGGGATGAATTTTCCGTGCCAACCTCATGGCTCCCTTAAGGTGAGGAGTGGGTGCAAAGGCAAGGCCGGGCTGGGTGAAGTTAATCAGTACCTTGGTGGTGTTGGGAGCTTTCCAGAGACTCCCTCCCTTGGACTGGTTGTCCCAACAAGGTTTTATGGATGAGTTAAACCTCACTGGGTTCAAGGCAGGGCGAGATAAGGGTCGCTCGCTGCTCACATGTGAGCAAGGGGACAGTGGGAACGTGAGATTTGGGTAAGGAGTCATGGATCTCAGGGGATGAATTGACAATCCCAAGGGAGAAGGGCTGTGCTGGGAGGGGAAAAAGGACATTGTGGGGCTGGAGCATTTCCAGGGAAGGGAACGGACCTGGGGAAGGATCTGGAGCAGCAGGAGCAGCTGAGGGAGCTGTGGGGGCTCAGCCTGGAGAAAAGGAGGCTCAGGGGGGACCTTCTGGCTCTGCAACTCCCAGACAGGAGGGGGGAGCCAGGGGGAGATTGGGCTCTTCCAGCACATCCCAAGTGACAGGAAGAGAGGAAACGGCCTTGAATTGTGCCAGGGGAGGGTCAGGTTGGATACCAGACATTGCTTTTTCACTGTAAGCTGCTTTTTTCACAGAAGTTGCCCAGGGAGGGGGTGGAGTCACCATCTCTGGAAGTGTCCAGGAGGCTCCTGGCACTGGCCCCTGGGGACAAGGTTTAGGGGTGGGAGGATGGTGGCACTGAATGATCTTGGAGGTCTCTTCCCACCCTAATGGTTCTGGGATTCTGGAGGGTTCAGTCTGGGTCATTGTGAGCTCGGGAGGGCATTACTGGGGCAGGCACAACACACCTGCCAAGGTGGAATAAATCCATGATAGGGGATCCCAAACCCCTCTGATAAATCCATGGCAGGAGATCCCAAACCCCTCTGAAAAACCCATGGCAGGAGTTTCCAAGCCCCGCCATGAACCTTGCAGTTTCCCAGGTTGCTCTAAGCCCCATCATGTCCTTGAACATTTCCATGGACGGGGTATCCACAGATTCCCCGGACACGGTGTCCCACTCCCGCCACCAAACTACAACTCCCGGCGTGCCCCGTGGCCACCACAGAACTACAACTCCCAGCATGCTCCGCGCGGCCGCCATTTCCCGGCGTGCCCCGCGCGGCGCCCCCCAATAAAGATGGCGGCGGCCGCGGGGCTGGGGCTGTAGGGCCACCCTGGGCACGGTCAGTGGCGGGGCAGGGCAGCCTTTTTGGGGTTATCGCGGCATTAGTGCGGGGCTTTGGGATCTCCTGGCACGGCCTTGGTACAGGGCTCTGGTATCTTCTGGTTTGGGGTTTTTACGGGG
>NW_020890314.1:0-1717 GCF_003945725.1 Corapipo altera
GTTACAGCAGCCCCCCAGGGGAGGGATTTGGGGGGGTCCCTGGAGGGATTTTGGGGGTCCCAGGGTGGATTTTGGGGGTCCCTGGGTGTTCTGGGGGTCTCTGTGGGTATTTTGGGGGTCCCAAATGGGGTGTTTGCCCCCCCAGGACCCCCGGAACAAGCACAAGTTCAAGGTGCACAGTTACAGCAGCCCCACCTTCTGCGACCACTGCGGCTCCCTCCTCTACGGCCTCGTGCACCAGGGCATGAAGTGCTCCTGTGAGTGAGGAGGGGGTTTCGGGGGGTCCCCCTCTGACCTCTGACCTCTGTGTGACCCCTGCCTGACCTCTGACCTCTGCCTGACCCCCCCAGGCTGCGAGATGAACGTGCACAAGCGCTGCGTGCAGAGCGTGCCCAGCCTGTGCGGGGTCGACCACACCGAGCGCCGGGGGCGGCTCCAGATCCGCATCCAGGCCCTGCCCGGGGAGCAGCTCCACGTCACCGGTACCTGGGAACCCCAAAATCACCCAAAATGTGCCCAAAATGTGCCTGGGAACCCCAAAATCCACCCAAAACTCACCCAAAATCCCCCCACACCGAGCGCTGGGGGTGGCTCCAGATCCGCATCCAGGGCCTGCCCGGGGAGCAGCTCCACGTCGCCTGTACCTGGGAACCCCAAAATGCACCAAAATCCACCCAAAATGTACCCAAAATCCACCCAAAATCCACCCAAAACCCACCCCAAATCCCCCCACACCGAGCGCCGGGAGCTGCTCCAGATCCACATCCAGGCCCTGCCCGGGGAGCAGCTCCACGTCACCGGTACCTGGGAACCCCAAAATACTCCAAAATGCACCTGGGACCCCAAAATATACCTAGGATATCCTAAAATGTATCTGGGATATCTCATAATCCACCTAGGAACCCCCAAAATCCACCTGGGACGCCCCCAGAATTCACCTTGGATGCACCAAAATTCACCTGGGAACCCCCTAAAATCCACCTGGAAGCCTCCAAAATCCACCTGGGATATCCCAAAATCCACCTGGGAACCCCCAAATCCCTCTAAACCCCCCCGGAATTCCGTGTTTTCCCTCAGTGGGGGAGGCGCGGAACCTGATCCCGATGGATCCCAACGGGCTCTCGGATCCCTACGTGAAGCTGAAGCTGATCCCGGACCCCAAGAACGTGTCCAAGCAGAAGACGAGGACGGTGAAGGCGACGCTGAACCCCGTGTGGAATGAAGCCTTTCTATTGTGAGGATTCCCCCCCACTAAAAAATAACACCCCCTCCGAAAAAAACACACCCCAAAATGTCCCCAACCCATCCCAAAATGGAGGGAAACGTGAGGGGAAAATGGAGGGAAATGTGAGGGGAAAATGGAGGAAAATGTGAGGGGAAAATGGTGGGAAATGTGAGGGGAAAAGGGAGGGAAATGTGAGGGGAAAAGGGGGGAAATGTGAGGGGAAAAGGGAGGGAAATGTGAGGGGAAAAGGGAGGGAAAGGTGAGGGGACAAAATGGCGGGAAACTCCAGGGGACAAAATGGTGGGAAACGTGAGGGGACAAAATGGCGGGAAATGTGTCCCATGCCATGCACCCGTCCCGTGTCACACGTATGACCCACACGTGTCCCACACGCTGTCATACGTGTCCCTTGTGTGTCGTTCCCAGTACTCTCCGCCCCGGGGACGCTGAGCGGCGCCTCTCGGTCGAGGTGTGGGACTGGGACCGCACGTC
>NW_020890315.1:0-1717 GCF_003945725.1 Corapipo altera
TGGGATGGGATGGGATGGATGGGATGGGATGGGATGGGATGGATGGGATGGGATGGATGGGATGGGATGGGATGGATGGGATGGGATGGATGGGATGGGATGGGAAGGGATGGGGTGGGATGGGATGGGATGGGGTGGGATGGGATGGGATGGGGTGGGGTGGGGTGGGATGGGATGGGATGGGATGGGATGGATGGGATGGGATGGGGTGGGATCGGATACGCTCGAGCTCGGAGCCCCCTGCCGGCTGTGGCGGCGGTGGGCGGGGCCGGGAGGGGATGGACGTCGGAGCCCCGCCCAGAGTACGTGAGGAGTCGGGTGGGGACGAGCAGAGCCGAACGGAGCCGAACATAATCGGGCCGCGCCGAACAGAGAACGAACGTAACCGGGCCGAGCCGAGCCGAGCCGATTAACCCCGATCCGAGCCGAACTACGCCGGGAGGAGCCGACTGGAGCCGAGCCGAGGTGAGGATCCGTATGAGGGATCCGCGCTCGGTGCCCCGGGACCGGCGATGGCTCCGCCGGGACAGGCGATGGCCCCGCAGCCGCCCTGCTCCCTCCCTCCCGTGCCCGGGGACACCCTCCCAAGCGGGACCTGGCCGGGGGCTGAGCCGCGGCCGTGTCGCTTCTCGCCCTGTCAGAGCCCCCGGACCGCCCGCGCTGCCTCATGGCCGGCAAGAAGCTGATCGTGGTGTTCGGGGCGACCGGTGAGTGCGACGGGGGGAGGCCTGAGGGGGGCGAGGGGCTGAGGCGCCGATGGTGCCGGGGGCCCGGAGGGTGGGAAGTGCCCGCCCGGCCGAGCGGCATCGCGGGGAGCGGGCGGAGAGCTCGGCCCGGGGGGCTCCGTCCCGCGGCCCCAGCGCACCCCGAGCCCCAGGGAGGCCCTGACCGGCTGCACCCGCAGGGGCTCAGGGTGGCAGCGTGGCCCGGGCGCTGCTGGACGATGGGACCTTCAGGGTGCGGGCGGTGACGCGGAGCCCCAGGAAGAAGGCGGCGGAGGAGCTGAAGCGGAGGGGAGCCGAGGTGGTGAAGGCGGATCAGGACGATGAGCCATCGTTGGAAAAGGCCTTGGCGGGTGCCTACGGAGCCTTCGTTGTCACCAACTTCTGGGAGCACTGCAGCAAAGAGAAGGAAATCGAGCAGGTACCTGTGCTGGCATTAACTGGGACCACACATGGAATGGTCGGGGAGCAGGGATCGAGGGACAGCCGTGTGGCATCGGGGTAAGGGAGCATGGGACAGCTCTTGGAGTAGCCCCAATGGTTTGAGTCCAGGAGAGCCCTGAGGCTCACGAACACCAGGTTCCAGTTCTTGCAAAGCCAGATCTTGTTCCCTGGTCCTTCTCAGTCACGTGGCTGCAAGATGTGGTGTCTTCAGGGAGTTGTTAAATATGTGGCAGAAAGCACTGCCCAGGAGTTGGACTAGCAGGAGTGTGAACACTTGGCTCCTCAGAGCCTGTCTGGGGCAGATCTGGGTCTGTTACTGTCTGCAGTCCTGTAGTTCTCTGCACTTGCAGCTTTGGGGCCAAAATCCTGTAGTATCAGAGATCCCAAAGGCAGTGCTCACCTCGGGACAATTTTCCCAGGGTGGCAGGATTGCCACACCTGGATGGCAGCAAACAAAAGATAAGATATGTTGGGGCAGGTATGTTGGCCAGGCAGATTTTTTGGGCTGGTATTTGTGTGCTTGGTGGAGCAGTGAGCACCAAAGCTGGAGG
>NW_020890316.1:0-1717 GCF_003945725.1 Corapipo altera
CGGGATAAGGATTGGGAATCACTCTGGGATGGGGATTGGGAATCACCCCGGGACAAGGATTGGGAATCACTCTGGGATGGGGACTGGGGACCAACCAGGGATGGGGATTGGGAATCACCCTGGGATAAGGATTGGGAATCACCCTGGAATTGGGATTGGGGATCACCCTGGGATAAGGATTGGGGATCACCCTGGGATAAGGATTGGGAATCACCCTGGAATTGGGAATCAGTGTGGAATTGGGATTGGAGATCACTCTGGGACAAGGATTGGGGATCACCCCGGGATGAGGATTGGGAATCACCCTGGGATAAGGATTGGGAATCATTCTGGAATTGGGATTGGGGAACACTCTGGGATGGGGATTGGGGATCACCCTGGGATAAGGATTGGGGATCACTCTGGAATTGGGAATCAGTGTGGAACTGGGATTGGAGATCACTCGGGGATGGGGATTGGGAATCACCCCGGGATAAGGATTGGGAATCACCCTGGGATGGGGATTGGGAATCACTCTGGAATTGGGATTGTGGATCACCCTCGGATGGGGATTGGGAATCACCCTGGGATAAGGATAGGGAATCACCCTGGGATGGGGATTGGGAATCACCCTGGGATTGGGGATTGGGGATCACACTGGGATAAGGATTGGGGATCACCCTGGGATAAGGATTGGGAATCACTCTGGGATGGGGACTGGGGACCAACCAGGGATGGGGATTGGGAATCAGCCCAGCACAAAGACTGGGAATCACTCTGGGACAAGGATTGGGGATCACCCTGGGATGGGGATTGGGAATCACGCTGGGATAAGGATTGGGACTCACCCCAGAATAAGGACTGGGACTCACCTCTCCGTATGGATACAGCTCCATGACGATCCAGGTGGGCTCGTCCTCGGCGATGCCGATGAGCTTCACGATGTGGGGGTGGTCCAGCTTCTTCATCAGCACTGGGAGAGGGGGACAAACCTTGGGATGAACTTCCGGGGCTCCCGGTCCCGATCCAAGGGGTGAGGGATGGAGACGGAGCAGGAGGAATTTCCTAGGATGGCCCCCTCTCTCCTGGTTTTTTGGGATCTCCATCCTGGTGGTGCCTGTTTGCTCCTACCCAAGGATTTCACAGCTTCCCAGTGTCCCAGGGTGAGTCCCAATCCCCATCCCAGGATGATTCCCAATCCCCATCCCAGGGTGATCCCCAATCCCTACCCCAGAGTAATTCCCTATATTTATCCCAGAGTGATCCCCAATCCCTATCCATGAGTAATCCCCAATCCCTATCCCAGGGTGATTCCCAATCCCCAATTCCAGGGTGATTCACAGCCTTATCCCAGAGTGATCCCCAATCCCTATCCATGAGTGATCCCCAATCCCAATTCCAGGGTGATCCCCAATCCCAATTCCAGAGTGATTCCTAATCCCCATCCCAGGGTGATTCCCAATGCCCATCCCAGGGTGATTCCCAATGCCCATCCCGGAGTGATCCCCAATCCCCAATCCCAGGGTGATCCCCAATTCCAGGGTGATCCCCAATCCTTATCCCTGGGGGCTGGAGACGGAGCAGTAGGAATTTTCCAGGATGTCCCCCCAGGGGGGTTGGAGTTCCTGGTTTTTGGGGATCCATCCCTGGGTCAAGGGGATCCACGGATCCTTCCCCATGGATGCTCCCATGGGATCCATCCCTGGATCAAGGGGATCCATCCCTGGACCAAGGGAAT
>NW_020890317.1:0-1717 GCF_003945725.1 Corapipo altera
CCCTCCGGCTCCGGCGTCCCGTTCATGGCGGGACGGCCCCGCCCCTCGCGCGCTCCCATTGGCCCAGCCCGACCCGCAGCTTCCTCCCATTGGCTAAAGCTTCCCTCTCCAACTTTCCCATTGGCTAAAGCCAAGCGATGTCCCGCCTCTCCGCCTCTGCTTTTCCGGGTTCCTCTCGCAGCGCCATTGGCTGAGAGCAGGAAGTCCCGCCCTCCGCCTGTTATGATTGGTTGATTCTCCAGCACCGCCTTCTCATTGGCTTAATTTTTTTCTGCCATTTCCGCATCGCAATCCCGCCTCTTATTCCTTCTTTCCTATTGGTCATTTTAGTTTTAAGACGCTTTCTGATTGGTTTTCTCACTGTCGATCACTTCCGCGTTTCCGTCCCACCCCTGCTTCATTCCCATTGGCTCCAGACAGTTGTCCCGCCTCCCCTTCGTTCCTATTGGTCGTCTCTGCTCAGAGTGGCTCGGCATTGGTTGATGGTGCTGCCGATCACTTCCGCATCGTCCTCCCGCCTCTGTGTCGTTCCCATTAACTTCACAGACGTTGTCCCGCCTCCCGTCGCTTCCTATTGGTTGCACCTGCTCAACGCCGCTTTCTATTTGTCAGATTTACTGCCAATAACTTTCGCATCCCGGTCCCTTTTCCCCTCCCTCCCCGATTGGCCGCCGCCTCCTCGCGCTTCACCCCCATTGGCCCTTCCCTCTTCCGGGTCCATCGGCGCAGCCCAAGCCCCGCCTCCTTCCCTCCTCTCTCTCCCCATTGGCCGTCACCTTCCCGCGCTTCGCCCCGATTGGCCGCCGCCCGCGAGGGCAAAGCCCCGCCCCCCGCGCTCGGCAATGGCGGCCCCGGGAACGCGGAGCGGCTGCGACCGGTAACGAGGGGGGGTAAAAGGGGGGAGAAACGGGGGGAGAGGGGGAGCGGGGACCTCCTGGGCCACGCCCAGAGAGGGCCACGCCCCTCTCTGACCACGCCTCCGCTTTGTCCCGCAGGTTGGCGCCCCCTGGCGAGGCGGGAAACGAGCCCGAGCAGCGCCGAGGGGGCGGGGCCTCACCCTCACGGCCGGCGGCCAATGGGGACGAAGCGCGGGAAGGCGGCGGCCAATGGGGAGCGGGCGGAGGGGAGGGGGCGGGGCTTGAGGCGCCCGCGGGGCTGGCGCCCCCTGGCGGGGAGGGTGGAGGGGAGGGAATTGGGGGGAAAAAGGGGGAAAATTGGGAAAAACCTCTGGAATGGAGGGAAAACGGGGCGGGAAAGGGGCGCACGGAGAGCGGGGAGGAGCGGGAGGAGGAGGAGGAGCGGGACGGGGAGGGGGAAAAGGAAAATGGGGTGAAAAAGGGGGAAAATGGGGTGAAAAAGGGGCAAACTGGGAGGGAGGGTCAAAAAACCCCAAAATCTGGGAAAGATGAGGAGAAAAATAGGGAGATTGAGAGTGAGGAAGAGGAGGAGGAAGAAGAGGATGAAGAAGAGGAAGAGGAGGCGGAGGAAAAGGGGAGGAAGAGGCTGGGTCAGAAAAATGAGGTGAAAAAGAGGAAAATTGGGAATGAGGGGGAAAATATCAGGAAAAATGGGTGGAAAAGGAGGAAAATTGAAAGTGAGGAGGAGGAGGAAGAAGAGGAGGAAGAAGAGGAGGAAGAGGAAAGGGGGAGGAAGAGGTCGGGTCAGAAAATTGGGGTGAAAAGGGGGAAAAATGGGAATGAGGGTCAAAAAAACCCAA
>NW_020890318.1:0-1716 GCF_003945725.1 Corapipo altera
CTTGCTGATGTCAGAATTAATTACACCTTCCCACAGTTTTACAAAAGAACAGGGAGGTGTAAGAGGTGTTTCAGTCAGAAACCATCCCAGTCCTGGTTCTGATTAGGACCTTTAAGTGCTGTTATTATCATTAATAACAATCAGGATCACTGAAACAGAGGAGTAACAAGGCTGATGTTGCCCTGCAGTTGCTTGTAGAGAGACTTTTGACAAGGGCATGTGCTGATAGGACAAGGGGGATTTGATTCAAACTGAAAGAGAGTTGGTTTAGATTGGATTTTAGGAAGAAATTCTTCCCTGTGATAGTGGTGAGACCCTGGCACAGGTTGCCCATAGAATTTGTGGATGCCCCATCCCTGTAAGTGTTCAAGGCCAGGTTGGATGGAGCTTGGAGCACTTGGGATAGTGGAAGGTGTCCCTGCTCATGAAAGGGGGTGGGACTGGATGACCTTTAAGGTCCCTTCCAACACAAACCATTCTATGGTTCTGTGAAAAATGGTTCACAAATGATGGAAGGACATCTCACCACATGTACTCTGCCATCCTCTATTTAAAAAATCGAAGCAACACAGCATTTTCCTGGCCAGCTTTAAACAAGTTAATGTGGCATCAGGAACTTTCAGACTTGTTTGCTAAGATCACTTCCGAGTCCTGGTACCCCAAACTGTCCCCAGGCAGTGTGTGTTAGATCAGTCCCTCTGCCTTCATAAATGAAGAATCCAAGGGCTGTTCCCTTGGGAGAACTCTTACATCCAGAATTTCCCCCGTTTTGTCTCCCTCCACCACATGGTTCTAAACTATCCCCGCAGCTCTTGATCCCACAAAAGGCGCACACACACTTGCATGTGGTGTGTCAGGTACTTCAAACTGAAAATAATGCAGCAAAAACAGTAATTAAGGCCACAGAGTGCCACAGCCAAGTGCTGTGCCAGGTCATGGCCTGGAAAGCACCTCCCTAAAATACACGGGCATGACCTTCTGCACCATGGCTACCAATCCCAGAGGCAAACACCTTCAGCACTGCAAATGCAGCTGTATTTATTTGGGATTCTGTCACTCTGTGAGATTCACCTGCCTCCATGTCCCTCCTGTGGGGCTGGGACAGGGTCAGAAACATCATTTCCTGATATTGGTACCTCAGTGGGACTTCATTCTTTTTGCTATTCCTGACATCCACCTGGATGCAGCGCTTCCCCAGCCCCGTTTCACTCCAGCACATCCAGCAGCTTTTCCCCCTGCCATCCATGTTCCCTGCACCTCCAGCATGCCCTTGTATCTCCATTCTCCAGAGAACAACCCACCCTCTGGGTACCATCTCTAATTATCCTCCCCTCAGCTCCACGATATGTTGTACCTGGTTGTCAGACCCCAGATCAGTAATTGTTGGGTCAGAACCACCTTGTGGGGTGTGTGGGTGTGTATGTGGAGGGGGAAGGGATGGGTCAAACCTCATGGAGGTGGGGTGGCCTTGTATCCCTCATGGCAGCCCCTGAAGCCCCCATGGGGAAGCCCTGGAGAAGCTGCCAGTCACAAAGTCTGGGAAAACTGTAACAACACCTCACAGCTCCTGGAGCCCCTGACTCAGCTCAGACTGGCAGAGAAAGTGAGGACACTGCCCTATAACACTGCATAGCTCCTGGAGCACCTCACTGGGACAGTGAGGACACTACCCTATAACACCCCACAGCTCCTGGAGGGACAGAGAGGACACTGCCC
>NW_020890319.1:0-1071 GCF_003945725.1 Corapipo altera
GGGGAATCCCAGGATTTTTCCCTCATTCCTGCAGGTCCTGGAAGCCTTCGAGCAGGCGGAGAAGGAGCCCAAACCTCCCCCCCACCTCCTGTTTTCCGACGTTTACCTGGAGATGCCGCCGCGGCTCCGGAGGCAACGGGAAGAGCTGGAGCGGCACCTGGAGACCTACGGGGAACATTATCCCCTCCAGCACTTCCTGAAGTGAATTCCAGGAATTCCAGGGGCTCCCTGGGGATTCGAGAATTCCGGGAGAACCCTCAGAATTCCCTGAGACCCCCCAGAATTCCAGGAGACCCCCCCCCCAGGAATTCCCAGGGAAACCCCGAATTGGAAAATAAAGACGGTTTGGGAGAGGGAAGAGACTCTTTTTTGGGATTTTTGGGAAGGATCCCATGGGATTTTGAGGAGGAATCTCCAGGATTTTGGGGAAGGATCCTTGGGATTTTGGGAATGGATCCTTGGAATTTTTGGGAAGAATCCCGTGGGATTTTGGGGATGGATCCTTGGGATTTTTGGGTTGGATGGAAAAGGGGCTGGAAAATGTGGAAAAGGGACTGGAAAACAGGGAAAAGGGGCTGGAAAAGATGGAAAAGGGGCTGGAAAAGATGGAAAAGGGTCTGGAAAAGATGGAAAAGGGGCTGGAAAACAGGGAAAAGGGGAAGAAAAAGATGGAAAAGGGTCTGGAAAAGATGGAAAAGGGGCTGGAAAAGATGGAAAAGGGGCTGGAAAACAGGGAAAAGGGGCTGGAAAAGTGGGAAAAGGGGATGGAAAAGTGGGAAAAGGGGCTGGAAAAGATGGAAAAGGGACTGGAAAAGATGGAAAAGGGGCTGGAAAACAGGGAAAAGGGGCTGGAAAACAGGGAAAAGGGATGGAAAAGATGGAAAAGGGATGGAAAAGATGGAAAAGGGATGAAAAACTGGGAAAAGGGGCTGGAAAAGTGGGAAAAGGGGCTGGAAAACTGGGAAAAGTGGTTGGAAAAATGGAAAAGGGGTTGGAAAACAGGGAAAAGGGGAAGAAAAAGATGGAAAAGGGTCTGGAAAAGATGGAAAAGGGGCTGGAAAAGATGGAAAC
>NW_020890319.1:1171-1716 GCF_003945725.1 Corapipo altera
AGGGGCTGGAAAACAGGGAAAAGGGGCTGGAAAAGATGGAAAAGGGACTGGAAAAGATGGAAAAGGGTTGGAAAATGTGGAAAAGGGGCTGGAAAAGATGGAAAAGGGATGGAAAACAGGGAAAAGGAGTGGAAAATGTGGAAAAGGGGCTGGAAAAGATGGAAAAGGGATGGAAAAGTGGGAAAAGGGATGGAAAAGATGGAAAAGGGATGGAAAAGATGGAAAAGGGCTGGAAAAGATGGAAAAGGGGCTGGAAAAGATGGAAAAGGGGCTGGAAAAGATGGAAAAGGGGCTGGAAAACAGGGAAAAGGTGGAAAAAAGGGGAAAGGGACTGGAAAAGATGGAAAGGGGCTGGAAAACAGGGAAAAGGGGCTGGAAAACAGGGAAAAGGGCTGAAAAAGATGGAAAAGGGGCTGGAAAAGATGGAAAAGAAGCTGGAAAAGATGGAAAAGGGGCTGGAAAAGATGGAAAAGGGGTGGAAAAAAGGGAAAAGGGGCTGGAAAAGGTGGAAAAGGGGCTGGAAAAGATGGAAAAGGGGCTGGAAA
>NW_020890320.1:0-1216 GCF_003945725.1 Corapipo altera
TCACCCCCAGGACCTGTGTTGATTTTGAGGGGGTGACAACAACCATTGGAATTTTGGGGTTGACGACCCCGTTCCCACGTGTCCATGTGGGAGTTTGGGGGGGTGACAACAACAACCCCTGTCCCCAAATCAACGGGGGGGGTGACAACAACCCCCGTGGGGGTCACCCCCAGGGCCTGGGGGGTTTGGAGGGGAACCCCCACTGGAATTTGGGGGTCGCCCCCACAGCCTGTGATGGTTTTTGAGGGTGACAACCCCCGTCTCCCCCTCAACACAGGGGTCACCCCCACACCCTGTAGGGTTTGAAGGGGTGACAACAACCCCGTCCCCACATTGATGGGGGAGTTTGGGGGGGTGACAACAACCCCCTGTCCCCACCATCAACACAGGGGTCACCCCCACACCCTGCACGGTTTGAAAGGGTGACAACAACCCCATCCCAACATTGATGGAGGTGTTGGGAGGGGTGACAACAACCCCCTGCCCCTGTATCAATGTGGGAGTCACCCCCAGGGCCTGTGGTGGTTCTGGGGGTGACAACAACCCTGTCCCCACATTGACAGGGGAGTTTGGAGGGGTGACAACAACCCCCCATCCCCAAATCAACATGGGGGTCACCCCCAGGGCCTGTGATGGCTTTGGGGGTGACAACAACCCCCCTCCCCACATTGACGGGGAGTTTGGAGGGGTGACAACAACCCCCATCCCCGTATCAATGTGGGAGTCACCCCCAGGGCCTGTGGTGGTTTTGGGGGTGACAAGAAGCCCCTGTCCCCAAATCAACATGGGGGTCACCCCCAGGGCCTGGGATGGTTTTGGGGGTGACAACAACCCTGTCCCCACATTGATGGAGGAGTCTGAAGGGGTGACAACAACCCCCTGTCCCCAAATCAATGTGGGGGTCACCCCCAGGGCCTGCAGGGTTTGTAGGTGACAACAACCCCGTCCCCCCTGTGCTGGTTCTGGGGGTTGTTGTTCCCGACAACCCCCGTCCCCCCCGTAAGCCGGGGGTCCCCCCACCCCCAGGGGGGTCCCGGGGGGGTCTCAGTTGTCGTCGTCGCTGTCGTCGGGGCTGATGGCCGGGCTGGTGAGGCTGTAGGTGGGCGACGTGGGGCTGTAGCCGGGGGACGTGGGGCTGTAGGTGGAGCCCTTGGGCGACGTGGGGCTGTAGGTGGGCGACGTGGGGCTGTACTTGGGCGAGGTGGGGCTGTAGGTG
>NW_020890320.1:1316-1715 GCF_003945725.1 Corapipo altera
GGGGGTGTAGGTGGGCGACTGAGGGGTGTAGCGGGGGCTGGACGGGGAGTAACTGGGCGAGGTGGGGCTGTAACTGGGGGACGTGGGGCTGTAACTGGGCGAGGTGGGGCTGTAGTTGGGCGAGGTCGGGGTGTAGTTGGGGCTGGTGGGGCTGTAACTGGGTGAAGTGGGGCTGTAGCTGGGCGAGGTCGGGGTGTAGTTGGGGCTGGTGGGGCTGTAGTTGGGGCTGGTGGGGCTGTAACTGGGCGAGGTGGGGCTGTAGCTGGGAGAGGTTGGGCTGTAACTGGGGGAGGTGGGGCTGTAACTGGGAGAAGTCGGGCTGTAGCTGGGGGAAGTCGGGCTGTAGCTCGGCGAGGTCGGGCTGTAACTGGGCGAGGTGGGGCTGTAACTGGGGGAGGT
>NW_020890321.1:0-1715 GCF_003945725.1 Corapipo altera
CCTCCTGCATCCCTCCTGCTCCAGTGCCGTCCCTCTCACCCCAGCATGAAATTTGGGGTCACGGAGCCAAATCCCTCCATCCCAGCTCCATCCCAGCCCCATCCCAGTTCCATCCCAGCTCCATTGGCCCCATCCCAACCCCATTCTGGCCCCATCCCAGCTCCATCCATCCTGCTCCAGCGCTGTCCCTCCCACCCCAGCATGAAATTTGGGATCAAGGAGCCATATCCCTCCATTCCATCCCCATCCCAGCTCTATCCCAGCTCCATCCCATCCCCATTCCATCCCCATCCTAGATCCATCCCAGCTCCATCCCATCCCCATCCCAGCTCCATCCCAACCCCATCCCAGCCCTCCCTCACACATCACCAGCACAGGGACCAGCCCTGACCTCGAACCACCCGGTGCCACCACGTCTCCCACACCAATCCCAGCTCCCACGGGACGTGCAGCGAGTTTGCCAGGTCTCAGAGCCACACTGGGGTGGCCCAGGAGCCGCAGGGGACTGGCACAAACCCCCCCTGACCCCCCTCGGGACGAGTCCCTGCTGCCACCTCTCCATCAGCCCCCACCTCTCCTCTGCTGCTTCAATTTTTGGGAAAGGAAAGGGAGGATAAAAAAAAAAACAAACAACCCAAAAACCAGCACAGAGAGAGAGAGAGAGAAAAAGAATCGCCCAGAAAATGAATAAATATTTCAATTTGAGGCGCAATCACGGCGAGTGATTGAAACGGGGGGGAAGAATAATGGGTTTCATTTAGATAAGATACAGAAAATTATTTAGTGAGAAATGAAGAGTGATGAAACCCATTCAACATCTTCGTGTGCAAGGACATGAATGGCACCAACCACCCCCCCCTCCAGACCCACCAGCACGGCCCCGGCTCGACGGGGAAGGAACCCAAAAGTCACCCCCAACCTTCCAGGGGGGAAGGAACCCCAAATTTTGCCCCCCTCCAACAGCAGCGGGAACCCCCCCAGCACCTCGGTTTGGCCTCTCCGAGGCCACGGGGAAACTTCGAGGGTGGGAGCTGCGCTGGGATGGACCGGGGGGGGTCACTGATTTGTCACTCAGGGATGCGACACCCCCCCCTCCTCATCCCAAGGGATCCATCCGGGCGGGTCCAGGGAAGAGCCGGGCCCCTCCGGCCGCCGGAATCCACAAATCCACATGGCACCGGGGCGGGAGAGCGGCAGCTTTTGTTCCTGGGAGGGCAGAGGAGCCCCCGGCGCTTCCCCCAGCCCAGCGCGGGGGGAGGAGGGGGGGTCCAGGCCCTGCCCCCCCGGCCCCTAAGAGGCTTTGCACGCTCCTTTTTAAACCCCCGGGGCGACTCGATTTTTTTTATGGTGGTTTCCCCCCCCCCTTCTTCCTCCTCTTGGCATCTTAGCAACGCCGCCCCCTTAATTAAAAATTAGATTGGATTTTTGCAGCTCGGGAAGGAGCCCGGAGGCCGCGCAGGGGGCAATGCCCGGCTCAGACCCCGCAAACTGCTGCGGGTTGGGGGGCACGGAAGGCCCTGGGGAGGAGGGGGGGGGACAGCGGGGCCGGACCCCCATCCTCCTCCTCCTCTTCCTCCTCGTGACCTTGGCAGAGCCATTCCCGGCGCCTCAGTTTCCCCGGGAGGGCAGCGGGGGGGTCGCGCAGGGACCTGGGAAGGGGGGGCCCGGGTTGTGCCACCCCCTTCCCCCCCTTTCCGGCTGGGAGCCCTTAGGGG
>NW_020890322.1:0-1715 GCF_003945725.1 Corapipo altera
GTGTGTCCCGGGTGATCCCAGAGGAGCAGGAAGAGAGGGAAGAGCGGGAGAACCCGGGAGGGAGATGAAGGACAACCCCAGCCCAAGAACAAGCTGGGGCTGAATTGGGGCTGAAAAGTGGGTTCCTCATCATCCCAGGACTCGGAAAAGCTCCCCGGGGGGGGTCAGAGGGGACTCCCGGACTCATTCCCAGCCCCATCACCTCGGGAAAAGCTCCCTGTGAGTCCCCCCGTGTCCCAGGGGGGTGGGAAGGGGGGATTTGCTTCCTGGCAGCAGCAGAACTCGTGATTTTTGGGACATTTGTGGGACACTGGAGGAGCTCGAGGGAGCTCCCGAGCCCCTGAGCTGTGTCAGGATCCGGGCAGGGAGCAGGGAATTCCCCAGGGAATGGCCTGGGGTTGTGTCAGGGCAGGGCCAGGTTGGATTTTGGGAAAAGGTTCTTCCCCCTCCAGAGGCTGTTTGGGCACTGCCCAGGCTCCCCAGGGTTTGGGCACAACCCCAAGGCTGCCAGAGCTCCAGGAGGGTTTGGGTGATCCTCTGGGGCACAGGGTGGGATTTTGGGGTTGGACTGGGTGGTCCCTGTGGGTCCCTTCCAGCTCAGCAGATTCTGGGATTCTGGGATGTTCTGGAGCTGTGCCAGGGCAGGGTCAGGGTGGATTCCAGGGAAAGGTTCTTCCCCCAGAGGGTGGGTGGGCACTGCCCAGGCTCCCCAGGGTTTGGGCACAGCCCCAAGGCTGCCAGAGCTCCAGGAGGGTTTGGGTGATCCTCTGGGGCACAGGGTGGGATTTTGGGGTTGGACTGGATGGTCCTGGTGGATCCCTTCCATCTGGGCAGATTCTGGGATTCTGGGATGTTCTGGAGTTGTGCCAGGGCAGGTTTAGGTTGGATTTTGGGAAAAGGTTCTTCCCCCAGAGGGTGGGTGGGCACTGCCCAGGTTCCCCAGGGTTTGGGCACAGCCCCAAGGCTGCCAGAGCTCCAGGAGGGTTTGGATGCTCCTCTGGGGCACAGGGTGGGATTTTGGGGTGTCCTGGGCAGGCCTGGATGATCCTTTTGGGTCCCTTCCAGCTCGTTACGTGAGAAAAATTCCTCCCTTGAATTTGGAAAGGCGGCAAAAACTCGCGAAACAAAAAGAAAGAATTTATTCAGCACTCTGGGTCCGGTCTTACACTGAGTTTTTCAGGGAGAAAAGACCCTTTGGATTTAAATTCCATACATTTTATAGTTTCACAAAATCCCACCCTTTTCAGATAACTTTAATATATTCATTTTTGCCTAAAAAGGTTTCTTTTCTCTGAAAAAGAGGTTTTCCCTTCCTTCCGATTGGCTGCGAGGCGCCCTCTGTCAAAAATGACGGCTCTTCCTTTGTTCCTTTAGCCCAAAGAGAGAGAAGAGAAACCCCCGCGTACAAAATTTCCACGTGGCCCCAAAAAGATTTTAACTTTTAAGAACTTTAACGTTTCCCTTATCCGGTCGAAAAACAGACCCTGACACCCAGGTTCCAAACGGGACTCGGATATTTCACAACTTCGCCACACGCCCGTGTACATAAAAATCGGATTTTCTCTCTCCTAATTCTGTTCTGGGATTCGGGGGTTCCGCGAAGGGGAGCGGAGTTCAGCGGCAATGGGGCATCGGCGGGTGGAACCTCCACGTCCAGTCCTTAATGACACCCCCTGCTCGGACCCGCAGGTCCTGCCAGGGCACAACAACCTCCC
>NW_020890323.1:0-1714 GCF_003945725.1 Corapipo altera
GAATGCTATCTATCAACACACACAGCATGTAAAGAATTAAAAAAAAAAAAAAGATGGTCTGGCAAAGATTCCAGACAAACGTAACAGGTGTTAGAATTCAGAAATGGGAACTACATACTGTTTCCAGTAGCTACAGTACCTCTCACCAAACATTCAGCTTCCCTTTCTCCTACATTGTTAATTAACATTAGTATTTTTTGTTAAAAGACTCATGTCATGCCAAACCAGAGCTGAGTAGCTGCATTCCTTGGTAACTTCACTGCATAGAATCACAGAATATGCTGAGTTGGAAGGGACCTACAAGGTTCATCAAGTCCAACTCTCGGCCCTGCACAGGACCATCCCCAAGAGTCACATCACGTGCCTGAAAGCATTGTCCAAATGCTTCTTGAACTCGTTACACTTTACCTGGCCCTTTAAGAGGAAAACGTACAAAAAAATTGTTATGGGAACTGTTGAAATTATATGAAAGCTACAAATAAAATTTACAAATTCAAGGGTAGGAAAGCTGGGGAACAGCAGCTGTTTCTCCCTTTCCCACATCAGTGGGAAGTCACCACATCACTGAAGTCATCCACGTCAGTGCTTAGGTCACCTTTTCCACAAGATACATTCCTTCCAGTATTTGATATAAATAAATGCTTATTATTTAAGCCACTGTCAGGAGCTTCTCACACAGATAGTTCTGACTTTCTTCTTCTGCTTATAAAACAGGCTTTCATATCAGCCCTTGCAGGGAAGGGGGAACTAATTGTGCCCTTCAGATGTGAACTGTGAAGTTGGAAAAGTGTTATCTCAGCAATATCAGGTTCAGCAATGGCAAAATTTTGCTTCACTTTCACTACTTCTCACAGAATTTCAAAGTGTATTTTAACTCACAGGGAACTAGTTTTCTATTAGTAAATGGCAGCAACTGGCCTGCCCCACCAGAGCTTCTTCACCATCATCTCAAGTAGTGACCTGCAGCACACAAGCTTTCTGCTGTGACATCTTGGAGACCTGTACCTCCTCATCACTAATAGAAAAAGATAAGAAAACTCTCAGCCACCTCTGTTAGTCACCACGAAGCTGCAACTCCAAGATGCCCAACTGAGTAACACCTTCCCAGAGGACAGTGACACTCATGTGAGAGAAACAGCTATTCTGCAGCAGCCAGGCTGCTTCCAGGTGAACATGGCACTGGTCATTTGCAGGGATGCATCTCAAAAGTTAAGTCAAAACAGCAACTTTCATCACCGTGTTCATTTCCAAGTGATCTGTGTTTACTCTCAACCATGTGACCACAGGGATGACCTCGAACTTTTCATCGGACAGCAGCCTTTATTCACCGCAGGTTTATTATCACGGTCACGACCTAAGCAGGCAGCACAAAGCTCGGGGAGGATGTCAGTGAGAAGGTTACTGCCAGATGCGTTATCGCTGGGAGAGAGACCGGGGAAGGCCTCGCAGGTCTGAGCAGACGAGGGGCCGGCCTGGTGCAGCTCTGGCACTGACCGCCCGAAACGTTTCACCACCCGAGGCACCACTGGCTCCGCCAGCGGCCCCCGGGGGCCTTCCCACCCACAGCCCAGGATTTCCGCGGAAAACCCGAGGGCTGGAAGCGCCGAGGTCACAGCGGGGTCACACGGCCTAAGGGGGGCGGAGGGGGGGGAGCTCCCACCCTTCTCTCTCTCTCTCTCCCTCCCCCTCCCTCCCTCCCTTCGCTCCGTCGCGG
>NW_020890324.1:0-1714 GCF_003945725.1 Corapipo altera
AGGAGGGATTGTTGGGATGTTCCAGAGCTCCAGGAGGGTTTGGAGAATGTCCTGAGGGACAGGGGGGATTGTTGGGGTGTCCTGGGCTTGGACTGGATGGTCCTGGTGGGGTCTCCCAGCTCGGGACGTCCCGGGATTTCCATGGGCAAGGAGCACCTTTGGAGGCCGAGCTGGGGGAGTTCGGGGGGATGAGCTCAGAGGGGTCCAACCCAAGGTGCTGCCTCCTCCTCCTCTTCCTCCTCCTTCTCTTCCTCCTCTTCCTCCTCTTCTTTCTTCTTCTCTTCCTCTTCTTCCTCCTCCTCTTCCTCCTCTTCCTCCTTCTCTTCCTCCTCTTCCTCCTCCTCTTCCTCCTCCTCCTCCTCCTCCTTCTCTTTCTCCTCTTCCTCTTCCTTCTGCTTTTCCTCCTCTTTCTCTTCCTCCTCCTCTTCCTTCTTCTCTTCTCCTTCTTCTTCCTCCTCCTCCTCCTCCTTTTCCTCCTCCTCCTCCTGGTGCTGCCCAGAGCACAAACCCTGGGGAAGCTGCTCCTCCAGAGGAGCCCAAACCCCTCAGCACGTCCAGGGCGGGCCCGGTGCCAACGAAGGGCTCCGAGCTGAGGGGGACAGATGGCAGAGGGGGGTTGGGAGTGTTGGGGAGCTGGGTGGGAGTTCAGACCCCCGGAGCAGAGCCGGGGGCCGTTCTCCTCCCAGGAGGAACAGTGGCAGCCCTCGGGACGCTCCTCATCACTCCCGGTTCTCCCACCCCATCCCCGGGAGGGTCTTTCTGACCCCCCCGGGTTTCCTCACGCCGCTCTCCGTCCCTCCTGCAGCTCTTCTGGGTGGTTGGGAGTGTCGGGACACTGGGTGGGAGTTCAGACCCCAAGAGCAGAGCCGGGGTCCGTTCTGCTCCCCCAGGACACTCCTCGTCTCTCCCGCTTCTCCCATCCCATCCCCGGGAGGGTCCCCCCGGCCCCCCCCGGGTTTCCTCACACCGCTCTCCGTCCCTCCCGCAGCTCTTCTGGGTGGTTGGGAATTCTGGGGAGCTGGGTGGGAGTTCAGACCCCTGGAGCAGAGCCGGTGTCCATTCTGCTCCCTCAGGATGCTCCTCATCTCTCCCATTTTTCCCATTCCATCCCCGGGAGAGTTTTGCTGGACCTCCCAGGTTTCCTCACGCTGCTCTCCCCTCTCTCCCTCAAGTCTCCTGAGTGGTTGGGAACGTTGGGGAGCTGGGTGGGAGTTCAGACCCCCGGAGCAGAGCCAGGTTCCATCCTGCTCCCCCGGGACGCTCCTCATCTCTCCCGATTCTCCCAGTTCATCCCCGGGAGGGTCTCTCCGGCCCCCCCTGTTTTCCTCACACAGCTCTCCGTCCCTCCCGCAGGTTTTCTGGGTGGGGCCGCTGGTCGGGGCGGCCGCGGCCTCGGTGCTCTACAACTACGTGCTGTGCCCGCAGCCCCGCACGCTGCAGGAGCGCTTGGCCATCCTGCGGGGCCGAGAGCCCGAGCCCGACTGGGCGGAACGCGAGGCCCGGCGGCGACAGTCGGTGGAGCTGCACTCGCCGCACCCCCCGCCCCGGGGCATGTCCGAGAAGGTGTAAGGGCACAAAAACCCCCCCTCCCCTCCGACGGGCCGGGAGAGGAGCTGGAAACCTCCCGGAGCGCTCGCCCGCAAGAGCTTGTCCCCCCCTCTCCCCTCTCTCTGCCGCTTCGCGCCGCGGCTCCCGGGGGGTCTCGGGGTCGGTG
>NW_020890325.1:0-1714 GCF_003945725.1 Corapipo altera
GAGACCGAGACCGTGAGCCAGGAAAATCCCAAATCCATGGATTTGGCACCACTTTTCCCAGGAGAAGCTCTCCATACCTGCTAGGCCTTGGTGAGGATACAACCAAGAGCCAAGAAAACCCCAAATCCATGGATTTGGCACCAGGAAAAAACCCCAAATCCATGGATTTGGCACCACTTTTCCCAGGAGAAGCTCTCCATACCTGCTAGGCCTTGGTGAGGCTGTGTCCAAGTGCCAAGAAAACCCCAAATCCATGGATTTGGTGTCACTTTTCCCAGGATAAGCTCTCATACCCAGTAGGTCTTGGTGAGGCTGTGTCCAAGAGCCAAGAAAACCCCAAATCCATGGATTTGGCCCCGTTTTTCCCAGGAGAAGCTCTCATACCCACTAGGCCTTGGTGAGGACACAACCAGGAGCCAGTAAACCCCAAATCCATGGATTTAGTGTCGTTTTTCCCAGGATAAGCTCTCCATACCCGGTAGGCCTTGGTGAGGCTGTGTCCAAGAGCCAAGAAATCCCAAATCCATGGATTTGGTGTCACTTTTCCCAGCAGAAGCTCTCCATACCCGCTAGGCCTTGGTGAGGACGCAGCCGAGAGCCAAGAAAACCCCAAATCCATGGATTTGGCCCCGTTTTTCCCAGGATAAGCTCTCATACCCGGTAGGCCTTGGTGAGGACACAACCAGGAGTCAGTAAACCCCAAATCCATGGATTTGGCCCCGTTTTTCCCAGGATAAGCTCTCCACACCCAGTAGGCCTTGGTGAGGCTGTGTCCAAGTGCCAAGAAAACCCCAAATCCATGGATTTAGTGTCACTTTTCCCAGGATAAGCTCTCCACACCCGGTAGGTCTTGGTGAGGCTGTGTCCAAGAGTCAAGAAAACCCCAAATCCCTGGATTTGGCCCCGTTTTTCCCAGGATAAGCTCTCATACCCGATAGGTCTTGGTGAGGACACGGCCAAGAGCCAAGAAAACCCCAAATCCCTGGATTTGGCCCCGTTTTTCCCAGGATAAGCTCTCATACCCGGTAGGCCTTGGTGAGGATACAACCAAGAGTCAAGAAAACCCCAAATCCCTGGATTTGGCCCCGTTTTTCCCAGGATAAGCTCTCATACCCGGTAGGCCTTGGTGAGGACGCGGCGGCGCCGCCGGGGTTCGGCCTCGTCCTGGTCACTGCCCGGCTCGTCCCCCTCGTCGATGTCGAAGTCCGAGTCCACCTCGTCCTCCGTGTCCGAGTGTTCCCCCCGGTACTCGTCATCCCCGGATTCCTGCGGGATAATGGGGATGGATCAGCACGGAGAGAGCACAGAGATCCCTCCTGGGTTGGTTATCCCTGGATTCCTGTGGGATAACAGAGATGGATCAGCATGGAGAGAGCACAGAGATCCCTCCTGGGTTGGTTATCCCCGGATTCCTGTGGGATAACGGGGATGGATCAACATGGAGAGATCGGAGAGATCCCTCCTGGGTTGGTTATCCCTGGATTCCTGTGGGATAACGGGGATGGGTCAGCCTGGAGAACCCTGGGAGATCCCTGTGGGACTCCTCATTCCCGGATTCCTGCGGGATAACGGGGATGGATCAGCATGGAGAGAGCACAGAGATCCCTCCTGGGTTCGTCATCCCCGGATTCCTGTGGGATAACAGGGATGGATCAGCATGGAGAGAGCACAGAGATCCCTCCTGGGTTGGTTATCCCTGGATTCCTGTGGGATA
>NW_020890326.1:0-769 GCF_003945725.1 Corapipo altera
GAGAGGTTGAGCAGGAAGAAGCCCATGGGGGTGTGCAGGTGGTGGTCACAGGCTACGGCGCTGAGGACGAGGCCGTTGGCCAGGAGGGCAGCCAGGGAGATGGCCAGGAAGAGCCAGAAGTGCAGGAGCTGCAGCTCCCGTTTGTCTGCGAATGCCAGGAGGAGGAACTGGGCCATGGAGCTGCTGTTGGACATTTGCTCCTTCCCCAGGGTATTTTGATCTGTTGAGGAGGAAAAGTCACTGCTGAGTTAGACCAGGCTTCTGCAGCCAAACATTACCCGTCTCAGCCACCCCACTCTCAGGCTCTCTCTCCTCACTCAGACCTCCCGTGAGCTCTGGCTTTTCCTGGCTGAGGGGACCATTGGAAGCAGGAACTCTGGGATGGGCTCCCAAGGACTCCTTCTTGCTCTGCAGTAAGATGCAAGTCAGAATGCAGGGTGACATCGAATTAAATGTACTCGTGATACATCCAAGAGCTTCTCAGCTTTGCTATTTGCAATTTGCCCAAATGAAGGACTGAGCTGAGGGAATTCTTTGGATTTGTTCACCCACTTGCACCTGCCACACTTTGGAGTGGTTGTGGAGGTTTGAAATCCCTGACATTTGTATTGCACTGCAGGTCAAGTCTTGTGGGTTCTGAAGGGCACAGGGATGGTCCCTTAGTGCAGAGAGAAGAGCTGCTCTGCCCATCAGTCCTGGGCTCAGCTGCCCTGTGCTGGCAGCTTGGAGCTGGAGGAGCATCACACTCAACTGTTCCCCTCCAAAGAAA
>NW_020890326.1:869-1143 GCF_003945725.1 Corapipo altera
CTTGTGGGTTCTGAGGGGCACAGGGACGGGCCCTTAGTGCAGAGAGAGGAGCTGCTCTGCCCATCAGTCCTGGGCTCAGCTGCCCTGTGCTGGCAGCTTGGAGCTGGAGAAGCATCATACTCAACTGTTCCCCTCCAAAGAAACTGCCCAGAAATCCAGGAATCCATGTCCAAAGAACAGACTGACACACTCCTCACCTTTTCATGTCTCCCCTCCCAAACTGAGACACAAAATGCTCCTTGCAGCTGCCCAGAGCATTTCCATGGATTTAGCA
>NW_020890326.1:1243-1714 GCF_003945725.1 Corapipo altera
GGGGCAGCTCTGCCTGGGCAGGGGCTGCAGAGCAGATCCCAGACCCCCTGTGGTGGCTGGGAAGGGGGAGGTGTTCTGGGGGGATGTGCTTCCTGAGAAAGGCCCCCTGGAAATGGAGGAGGTGGAGCTGAAGCTGTGAGGAGCCCTGAGCCTGCAGCTGAAGGGCCCTGCCCAGCCCTGCCCTGCCCTGAGGGGTCACTCCTTCCACCCACCCCTTCTCCCTGCAGGGCCCTGGCAGCTCCTTGGCAAGGCTGAGAGCTGAGCCTGGCAGGCAGCAGAGTCCCTACCCCAGCACACAGAGCCCTGGGGGCAGGACCCTGCTCTGCCCCACAGCCCTGGGCACCCCTGGCTGCACCCCCACCTTCCCACCCCAAAGCCAGCCCTGCCACAGGGAACCTTCTGGCCCTGGGCCTCTGATGGGGCAGCAGCAAGTCCTGCTCTGCAGCAGCTTCTCCTGCTGCACCCCAGCAA
>NW_020890327.1:0-1714 GCF_003945725.1 Corapipo altera
AAATCGCATGTCTCCTATGACATCACATCCTCCTCTATGACATCATGACACCCCTGTGACATCACATCCTTCTTCTGTGACATCGCATGTCTCCTATAACATCACACCTCACCAGTGACATCACATCATCCTCTGTGACATCGCATGTTTCCTATGACATGACAGTTCCCCAGTGACATCACCTCCTGCTTTGTGACATCACATCCTCCTCTGTGACAACACAGTTCTCCTATGACATCACATTTTACTTTATGACATCGTAGCTCCCCTGTGACATCACATCCTCCTCTGTGACATCACAGCCCCCCTGCAACATAACATCCCTCTCTGTGAAATCGCAGGTCTAGTATGACATCACATCCTCCTATGTGACATCATAGCTCCCCTGTGACATCACATCCTCCTCTGAGACATTAAAGTTCTCCTGTGACATCACACCGTTCTCTGTGACATTGCATGTCTCCTGTCCCATCACAGGTCCCTGTGACATCACATCCTCCTTTGTGACAACCCTTCCCCCTCTCTGACATCACATCTTCATCTGTGACATCACAGCTTCCCTGTGACATCACATCCTCCTCTGTGATATTGCATGTCTCCTGCCTCATCACATGTCTCCTATGACATCACATCCTCCTCTATAACATCACAACTCCCCTGTGACATCACATCCTGCTTTGTGACATCACATCCTCCTCTGTGACATCACAGCTCCCCGTGTGACATCACAGCTCTACCGTGGCATCACATCCTCCTCTGTGACATCACAGCTCTCCTAAAACATCACAGTTCCCCTGTGACATCACATCCTCGTCTGTGACATCACATCCTCCTCTGTGACATCACATCCTCTTCTGTGACATCGCAGGTTTCCTATGGCATCACAAACTCCTCTGTGACATCACATGTCTCCTATGACATCACATCCTCCTCTGTGACATCGCATATCTCCTATGACATCACAGCTCCCCAGTGACATCACTTCCTGCTTTGTGACATCACATCCTTCTCTGTGAAATCGCAGGTATCCTATGACATCACATCCTCCTCTGTGAAATCACATCCTCTTCTGTGACACTGATTGCAGCAATGGGAATGTGTGATGGTTACCATGGTAACCGACCAGAGCAATGGGAATCTGTGATGGCTGCCATGGTAACCGACTGTAACAGTGGGAATGTATGGTGGTTACCACGGTAACTGACTCTAGCAATGGGAATGTAAGATGGTTTCCATGGTAACCGACCGTAGCAATTGGATTGTATGCTGGTTGCCATAGTGACCGACCGTAGCAATGCAACTGTATGATGGTTGCCATGGTAACTGACTGTAGCAATGGTACTGTATGATGGTTGCCAGGGTAACTGACTGTAGAAATGGCAATGTATGATCTTTGCTATGGTAAATGACAGTAGGAATGGGAATGTATGATTGTTGCCATGGTAACTGACCATGGGAATGGGAACGCATGATGGTTGCCATGGTAACTAACTGTAGCAACATGAATATATGCTGTTTACCATTGGTAACTGACTGTACCTGTGGGAAATATGATATTTGCCATGGTAAGTGACCGTAGAAATCGGAATGTAGAGTGGTTTGCCATTGGTAACTGACTGTACCAGTAGGAAGTATGATAGTTACCATGGTAAACGACTGTAGCAATGGGAATGTATGCTGGTTGCCATGGTATCTGCCCATAAGAATGGAAATG
>NW_020890328.1:0-1713 GCF_003945725.1 Corapipo altera
TTATTTTTTTACATTGTAATTATATTTTATTTTATTTATTATTTGAAATTTTAATTTAATTTAATTTTTTATTTGAAATTTTTATTGAATTCAATTTGAATTTCATTTAAAAAATGAATTTAAAATTAAATTTAAGTTTAATTTAATTTTTTAGTTTTACTTTAATTTTATTTATTATTTTAAATTTTCATTTAACTTAATTTAAATTTAATTTTCTAAATTAATTTCAGGTTAAATTTCAATTTTATTTAATTTTTAAATTTTATTTTAACTTAATAGAATTCTTCTATTTAAAATTTTAATTGAAGTTATTTTAATTTTAATTTAATTTTTTAATTAATTTGAATTTAAATTTAAATGCAATTTAATTTATAAATTTTGGTTTAATTTAATTGAATTTATTATTTTAAATTTTCATTTATTTTCACTTAAATTTAATTTTCAAAATTAATTTAGAATTAAATTTAAATTTATTTTTTTAAATTTTAATTTAACTTAATTTAATTTTTTATTTGAAATTTTCATTTAATTTAATTTTTTAAATTTTAATTTTAATTTAATGTTTCATTTTCAATTTAAATTTAATTTAATTTTTAATTTTAATTTCAATTTCCTTTAATTTAATTTTTTATTATTTAATTTTTAATTTAATTTTAATTCTATTTCAATTTATTTCAATTATTTCATTCTCATTTAATTTTTAATTTTATTTTATCATTTAAATTTCAATTTATTTTTAATTTTTTTCATTTAAATTTTCATTTAATTTTTATATTTTCATTTCATTTCAATTTAATTTAATCTATTTAATTCATTTTAATTTTTAAATTTATTTTAATT
This sequence comes from Corapipo altera, assembly GCF_003945725.1. Lineage (NCBI taxonomy): Eukaryota > Metazoa > Chordata > Aves > Passeriformes > Pipridae > Corapipo > Corapipo altera. The sequence continues at coordinate 841 of NW_020890328.1, forward strand.
TTTAAATGAAATTTTAATTTAATTTAATTTAATTTAATTTAATTTAATTTTTTTTCTAAAATCCCCAAAAAAAACCCCCAAAAATTCCGGGAATTCTGCAAAATTCCCAACTTTTCATTCCCAAAATTCCCTGGGAATTCCCAGGCAAAGGACTGTTATTCCCAATCCCGGAATTCCGGAGAAAAAAACCCCGGAAAACAAATTTTTTGGGAATTTTTTCCTCCCAAAAATCCCAAAAAAATCCCAAAAAATCCCCAAAAAATCCCCCAAATCCGGGATTTTTTTTCTTCTCTTCCCATTCCCAAAAATCCACTTGGAATTCCTGGAATTCCCAAATTTTTTTTAAATATAATCCCTCCAAAAAAATTCCAAAGGGGTCGGGATTCGGGAATTTTTATCCCTCCTAATTAATTAATTAATAATTAATATTTAATTTATTTTCCCGCGTTTTTTATCGTTTCATCCCAAATTTTTTTTCCGGGATCGATTTTCCCGCCGCCGGGAATTTTTCCGGCGCCGGGAATTCCCGGAATTCCGTGGAAAATTCCCGAAAATTTGATTTTTTTAGGGATTTTTTCGTAGGAAAGTCGAGCTTTAATAGTGATTTTTTTTCAGGAAGAATCCAGGAATTCCCAAGAAAAAAAAAATTTGGGAATTGCAGGATTTTAGATTTAGGTAGAAACGGGAATTCCGGGAAAAAAATCCGGGAAAAATCCGGGAAAAATCCGGGAAAAAACGGAAAAAAAAGGGGAAAAAAAGGAGTTTTTTTACCCAAAATCCCGGAAAAAAATCTCGGAATTCCCGAAAAAAAGTTGGGAAAAGGGGGGAGGGGGTTTTCTTCCCGCGGGAGTTTTTTATAGGATCGTTATTCCC
>NW_020890329.1:0-309 GCF_003945725.1 Corapipo altera
CAATGGAAAATCCCGGGTGGATTTTGCTGCCCAAATTCCCGAGCTCTATGCTAAACCCTGGATTCTTGGAGGGGATTTGGGAAGACCCAATGGAAAATCCCGGGTGGATTTTGCTGCCCAAATTCCCGAGCTCTGTGACCAACTCTGGATTTTTGGAGGGATCTGGGACACAACAGAAAATCCCGGGTGGATTTTGCTGCCCAAATTCCCGAGCACTATGCTAAACCCTGGATTTTTAGGAGGGATTTGGGAAGACCCAATGGAAAATCCCGAGTGGATTTTGCTGCCCAAATTCCTGAGCTCTGTGCC
>NW_020890329.1:409-1149 GCF_003945725.1 Corapipo altera
AACAGAAAATCCCAGGTGGATTTTGGCCCTTGTGGAACCATGGAATCATCCCATGGATCCAGCCTGTCCAGGTCTCTCTGCAGAGCCCTCCTGCCTTCCAGCAGATCCACACTCCCCCCAGCTCGGTGTCACCTGCACATTTGCTGATGGTGGGACTCCATCCCCTCATCCAGGTCATCAGGAAAGACTCGGAACAGGACCGGGCCCAGCAATGATCCCTGGGGATACAACTGGTGCCCAGATCCCAAATGGATCCAGCTCCATTCCCACCACTCTCCGGGCCCAGCACTGATCCCTGGGGATACAACTGGTGCCCAGATCCCAAATGGATCCAGCTCCATTCCCACCACTCTCTGGGCCCAGCACTGGGACACCACTGGTAACCAGATCCCAACAGGATCCAGCTCCATCCCCACCACTCTCCGGGCCCAGCACTAATCTCTGGGAACACCACTGGTTACCAGATCCCAGATGGATCCAGCTCCATTCCCACCACTCTCCAGGCCCAGCACTGATCCCTGGGGATACAACTGGTGCCCAGATCCCAAATGGATCCAGCTCCATTCCCACCACTCTCCGGGCCCAGCACTGGGACACCACTGGTGCCTGGATCCCAAATGGATCCAGCTCCATTCCCACCACTCTCTGGGCCCAGCACTGGGACACCACTGGTGCCCAGATCCCAAATGGATCCAGCTCCATTCCCACCATTCTCCGGGCCCAGCACTGATCCCTGGGGA
>NW_020890329.1:1249-1713 GCF_003945725.1 Corapipo altera
ATGGATCCAGTTCCATTCCCACCACTCTCCGGGCCCAGCACTGATCCCTGGGGACACCACTGGTGCCCGGATCCCAACGGGATGCAGCTCTGTTCCCACCCAAAGGATTCCCTGATTCCATGATCTCCCCCCGGATGAGGAGCAGGACGCTCCTCACGCGGAGATGAGGCAGCTCTGGCCAATCCCAGGATTCCCTTCCCGAGCATCCACATCCCTTTGTTGCGGTTTTCCAACCCTACGGCGACTTCCCTGAATCCCTGACAGCTCCAGCCCATCCTGGAGGCGGGAAACAACCCCCCTCATCCCTGCCTTTCCCTGGAGACAAATCCCAGCGGGGAGGCGGCCACGGCTCCAGGGTCGCTCCAGAATTCCTTAAATATTCCCTGGAATTTTCCCCCCGGCAGCATCGAGGATGAAGAGAACTACTACCGGCTGCACGTGGACGGGTTCAGCGGCACGGTGGA
>NW_020890330.1:0-1712 GCF_003945725.1 Corapipo altera
AGTAACCCCCGACCCCTCCCGTGACCCCCACACACCCCAACCCCCCCAGGGGTCCCTCCCACCCCTCCTCCACCCCGTCCCAGGTGTGGGCGGGGTCAAAGTCCAGGTGGGGGAGGGGTGGGTAACCCCGGGGGGGAGGGGAGGAGTGACCCCGAAGGGGGTGGGGGAGAGGAGGGACCTCTCCAGGAACCCCCAGAACCCCCCCCCCCCTCACCTCCCGCTCCGCTCCCGTCGCTCCGAGGCCGCTCCCGTGGCCCCGCCCCACGTGACCCCACAAGCAACGCCCCAATTACCTGTGCGCCAGGCCACGCCCACACCTGAAGGGGGCGCGGCTTAGCGACGAAAAAGGGGGTGGGGCAAGGACAGGTGAAAAACACGCCCCCTTCTGCTCAAAGCCACGCCCCCGTCTGGACCACGCCCCTCCACCTAAAGCTACGCCACACTCTAAAACCGCGCCCCACGATTAAGCCCCGCCCCGTGTGACTCAAGCCACGCCTCCCGCGCAAGCGCGTGGCACCCGCGGATTCCACTCCAACCCCCCTCTAAAATGGGGGATCGGAGAGACCCCCCCAGGGAAGAAACCCCCGAAAAGGGACCCCCATAAAAGGGAGTGTCCAAAAGTGGGGGAGACCCCAAAAGAGACACCCCGATAATGGAGGGGACCCCAAAAGGGATCCTTCCGAAAGGGGACCGAGGGTGTAGGACCCCCCCAAACCGGGGGAGGGTCCCCACAAAAGAGACTCCACGAAGTGGACCCCACAAAAAGTGAGGACCCCCCCCCAAAGGGGACCCTCCTCAGAGGTCCGGGACTCCTCAAAAGGGTATTTGGGGGGGCTCCCGTCGCCTGGGACCCCTTTTGCGTTTAGGGCTTCCGTTTTGGAGGTCCCCTTTGTGGGATCCCCTTTTGGGGGTCCCATTTTAGGGGGATCCCCTTTATGGTGTCCTCCTTTTGAGATCCCATTTTAAGCGGGTCAGTTTTGGGGTGTCCCGCCCCCCTCGGTGCTTTTTTGGGGGGGGTCCTCATTTTTGGAGGGTCCCATTTTAGAGGTGTCCCTCTTGGGATCCCCTTGGGGGGGTCCCGCCCCCGCCCCCCTCTCTTGCCTCCCTTTTGGGGGTCCCTTTTAGGAGGTCCCTTTTCCGCGTCTCCCTTTAGGGGGGTCCCTTTTGGGGGGAGTTCCCTTTTAGGGTCTGGTTTTGGGGGGGTCCCGTGCACCCATGTCCCTTTTGGGGGGTCCCTTGGGGGGGTCCCTTTTCGGGGCCCCTTTAGGGGCCCCTTTGGGGAGAGTCCCGGTCCATCCATCCCTTTTGGGGGAGTCCCTTTAGGGGGGGGTCCCCATTTTTGAAAGGGGTCCCGTTTTGGGGGTCCCTCCCCCGTTGCCGCAGTGGGGGGGTGGCTCAAGGAGGGGGAGGGGCGCTACCGGCAGCCAATCAGAGGCCGCCGCCCCCTCCCTCCCCCCCCTCCGCAGTATCGCGATGTCTCTGTCGCGACAGAACCACCGCCCCCCCGCGACCCCCCCCGCACCCTGAGACCGCGTGAAGGAGGCGAGTGGGTTGGGGGGGGGGCACGAGGTGTGTGGGGGAGGCTTTTTGGGGAGGGGGGGTCTCAGGGGTGTCCGGGAGGGGGGACAGGGGGTGGGGGCGGAGCCTTTTTTTGGGAGGGGAGGGCGGGGGAAGCGCTTTTGGGGAGGCAGAAATACCCCCAAATTGGGCGG
>NW_020890331.1:0-976 GCF_003945725.1 Corapipo altera
CCCCGCCCCTCTCAGGTGAGACCACACCCACTCAGATGGGATAAGCCCCGCCCACTCAAGGGAGATAAACCCCGCCCACTGAGGTAGGACAAGCCACGCCCAGTCAGGTGACACCACGCCCCCAGAAGTCCCTCCCCCGCTCATTTGCATCTCATTATCTCCACAGCTCAGGGCAGCTCCGCCCCTCCCCCCCCATCCGGGGGGCGGAGCCAACGTGTTGATTGGCTGTCACGAGGCCCCGCCCCGATGACGTCACAGGAAGCTCATAAAGGGGACACGGGGGGGGCGGGGCTTGGATCTGAGGGGCGTGGCTGGAGACAAAGGGGCGGGGCTTAGCACAGGGGGCGGGGTTTGGAGATACAATGGGTTGGGCTTGGGCCGAGGGGCGTGGTTTGATTGAAAGGGCGGGGCTTGGCTCTGTAGGGGTGGGGGTGGACCCAAGGGGCGGGGCCTTGTCTGGAGGGGGCGGGGCTTGTCTGAATAAGGGGCGTGGTCAGATTTGGTGGGCGGGGCTTCACCTCATAACCCTGATCCAAGGGGCGGAGTTTTGGGGCTATAAGGGGCGTGGCTTTGGTCCAAGGGGCGTGGTTTGACTCTGTAATGGGCGGGGCTCTATCCCAAGGGGGCGGGGCCTCCCCCCTGCAGCCAATCAGACCTCGGCACTCTCCAAGGACTGCGGACGGACCAATCAGAGCTCGCGGGCAGGGCCAGCCGCCATCTTGGCTCCGCCTCCTTCCTTAAGAGGCCCCGCCCAGGTTCCAATGGTTTTCCCCCATTCCCGAGGCCCCGCCCCCTCTCCCGAGGCCCCGCCCCCTCTGTAGACCCCGTCAATAAAAATCCAAAGGTTTTGGTAGGAAAAAGGTGAATTTTTGGGCCTGGGAATGGGGCGGCCATCTTGGTTGGGGGAATGGCGGCCGTCTTGGTGGGTGGGGCCACGGTGGCCATCTTGGTTGGGGAAATGGCGGCCATGATGGTG
>NW_020890331.1:986-1712 GCF_003945725.1 Corapipo altera
GGGCCACGGTGGCCATCTTGGTTGGGGAAATGGCGGCCATGATGGTGGGAGGAGTCATGGCGGCCATCTTGGTGGGTGTGGTCATGGCAGCCATGATGAGGAGAAACATCTCAGCGGCCATGTTGGTGGGAGGAGTCAGGGCAGCCATCTTGGTGGGCGTGGTCATGGCGGCCATCTTGGTGGGTGGGGTCACACCGTCCACTTCAGGCACCTGTGAGGGGGCGAGGGGAGGGGTCAAGGGGTCCCAGAGGGTGCCTTCCCCATACTGGGAGTCCCAATATGTGTCCCCCCACTCCAGGTGTGTCCCCTACCTGTCCCCCCCCAGCTGTGTCCCAGTGGTGTCCCCCCAGGTGTGTCCCCCCAGGTGTGACCCAGGTGTGTCCCTCACCTGGTGTGTCCCAGGTGTGTCCCCTCAGGTGTCCCCTCAGGTGTGTCCCAGGTGTGTCCCCCCAGGTGTGTCCCAGGTGTGTCCCCCCAGGTGTGTCCCAGGTGTGTCCCAGGTGTGTCCCCTCAGGTGTGTCCCAGGTGTGTCCCCCCAGGTGTGTCTCAAGTGTGTCCCAGGTGTGTCCCTCACCTGGTGTCCTGGTGGGTGCCCAGGCAGCGGGTGCAGCAGTACCTGTGTCCCCCCAGGTGTGCCCCTCACCTGGTGAGGTGGCCAGGCAGTGGGTGCCCAGGCAGTGGGTGCAGCAGTACCTGTGTCCCCCCAGGTGTGTCCCAGGTGTGTCC
>NW_020890332.1:0-1711 GCF_003945725.1 Corapipo altera
GCCCGACGCCGAGCTGATCCCACCGGATGGATGGATGGATGGATGGATGGACGGGTGGGTGGGTGGACAGTGGGACAGCTGGCTGTGGGCTGGGCAGTACCTGGGTCTCGGAGAGGCTGAGGCTGCTGGCCAGCTGCTTCCTCTCGGCGCCCACCACGTAGTGGTTCTTCTCGAAGGCCCGTTCCAGCCGCAGGAGCTGTGACGGGGAGAAGGCCGTGCGGATGCGCTTGGGTTTCCGGGCGAAGGGGCCGTGCAGGAGAAGGCTCTCCTGGGATACCTCGCTCCCTGTGGACACAGAGCACGGTCAGGGTCCTGCCCCAGCAGCCCCGGCACCAGATCCCGCTCTGCGGGGGGATGTTGGGGTGACGCTCTCGCCCCATGACACGGGGGGACAGATAAAGGGTATGGGGGGTCCTGGGTGCCTTCCCAACCCTAAAATTGTAGGATTATGTCCCCACAAGCACTGCGGTGTCGTAGCCGTGCTCCCTCCTGGCTGCCCTTGGTGGGGCTGGATGTGGGAGGATGGAGAGGGGAAGGGAAAGGAGAGAGAAAGAAAGAGAGGGAGAAGGGATGGACCAGGAGAGCAGGAGGAAGAGGAAGGAGAGAAGGGAAGGGGGAGGCAGAGAAAAAACTGAGATAGAAAAAGGAATTATAAAATAGGAGAAGGAGAGAAAGAGAGAGAGAAAGAGAGAGAGAAAGAGAGAGAGAAAGAGAGAGAGAAAGAGAGAGAGAAAGAGAGAGAGAAAGAGAGAAAGAGAGAAAGAGAGAAAGAGAGAAAGAGAGAAAGAGAGAAAGAGAGAAAGAGAGAAAGAGAGAAAGAGAGAAAGAGAGAAAGAGAGAAAGAGAGAAAGAGAGTGAAGGGGAGAAAGAAAGGAAGAGAGAAGGAACAGAAGAAAGACAGGGGGAAAAAAACAAGAAGGAAGAGAAAGAGTGAAATGTGAAGGAAAGGTGAAGGAAAGTGAGAAAGCAAGAAAAAGAAGGAAAGAAGCAAAAAATAAAGAACGAGAGAAGGGAAGTTGTAGACCAAGCAAGCAAGAGAAGGTAGAAAAGAACGAAAGAAAGGGAAGAAAAAGAAAAATAAAGACGGGGAGAGGAGGCAGGGCAGCGGCCCGGGGGCTGGGGCTGCGGGGGCAGCGGGGCCGGAGCGGGAGCCCCGCACAAGCCCGGCCCGAGCCGCTCCCGGGGCCGAGGGTTCGGGCCGCTGCCCCCCCGGGCACCGCCGGGAGCGGCCGCAAATCCCACCGGAGCCACCGGAGACAAGCGAGGGGTTGGTGCCGAGCAGATAAACCTAATCCGGGCTCCGGGACCCCCCGGCATCGCGGGGGGGACCGTGGGACAGAGAAGGGACAGGGATGGAGAGGAAACGGAAAGGAAAAAAAGAGGGCGGGAAAAAAAAAAACAGAGAGGAAAAAAGGAAGGGGGAAAAAAGGACTGAGATAGAGAAAGGAAAAGGAAAAGCTAGAGGATAGTAAGAATGGGAGAGAAAGAAAACGGAGATAAAAAAATAGAGGCAGGGAGTCAGAAAATTAAGAGAAAGGAGGAAATGAGTAAAGGGAAGAAGAAGGAAAGGAAACAAGGAAAGAAGGAAAGAAAAAAGAAAAGAGGAGAGAAGAGAGGAAAGAGAAGAATATGAAAAGAAGAAGAGAAAGAAAAAGAAGAAAGGAAAGAGAAGAAAAGAAATAAAGAGAAGAGAAGAAAAGAAATAAAGAGA
>NW_020890333.1:0-1711 GCF_003945725.1 Corapipo altera
TGAAAGTTGTGTGAATGTATGCATGTGAATGTATGAATATATGATTATTAATATATTCTGGTTTTGCTCACAAATGCGTAAACCATATTACCTCACATATGCATAAGCACCTTTGGATACAGAGTGGGAGACACATAACCCTGAGTTAAATAAAGTTTCATTTGCAAAATAAAAGTTTTCAAGAACCACATGGAACAAAGAGTTGAACCAAGCAAAAGACCATCAGTCAGGCCTGGATTGTGCAAAAGGAAAAGGGGGAATTGTTGAAAGAATCTTAGATGATGCAGGACATATACTGCTTCAGGTCTGCTTGCACAATCCGGCCTGTGTGCTGAACGGCAGGGACCTGTGTTCTCCAACAGCAGATGTGTGTCCTTGAGCAGCAGATATCAGAAAGCTGCATAGAGGAAAACAAGGAAGGTGGATGCTATCCAGAGTGTGAGAAACCAGAAGATGGGGGGGCCTGGAAATGTGCCTTGGCTAGTAGAGCCAATAAAGTTATAGATATGGTGTGTGAAAGTAAATGTAACCAATAGAAAGTCAGAATAGAGCGTGTGAACCCTGTAGGACCCTTGATAATGTGTGTATTTTTGGAATAAAGGGAGAACATTGACTGTACCTCGATGAGGATGTGTCTTTGACTCTCGAGCTCATTTTTTGCATCTTCTCCTTTTATCTGGCGCCCGAACAGGCAATAAAAAGCGCGAAAAGTTAGAAGAATGCAGGTAGCCGATTGATCTCCTTGCGGTGAGACGCGGTTGGAGATGGGAGAGGCTGATAGCCAAGAGACGCTGGTAGCCGAAAGAGACTGGTAGCCGTGGGAGGCTGATAGCCGTGGGAGGCTGGTAACCGTGGGAGGCTGGTAGCCATGAGAGGCTGATAGCCATGGGAGGCTGGTAGCCGTGGGAGGCTGATAGCCGATTGATCTCCTTGCGGTGAGACGCAGTTGGAGACGTGAGAGGCTGGACAGAGGAGTTTCGGTCGTGGGCCAGTCGGCGCCAACCGAGGTAGGAAGGGTCGCTACCTTCCCCCTGTCATTTGCTGCAAGCATGGAAGCAGAGTTTGCTGCAGCTAAAAAGTTGCTGTTAGCTATCCTTGCTAAGGAAGGTGAAACAGTAGCTGAGAAGGTATTTGACAAGCTTATTGCTTGGACCTGTGAAAACGGTTTCTTTAAAGTGCCCCCTCTCCTTTTCGCCTTTGAGGAATGGCGGGGTTTGGGAGATAGACTTTGGGACTTGATTACCCTCGCTGCTACTAAGAAACTTCTCGGCCGTGCAGTCATCCTGCTGAAGGGGGGAGTGCGTCGCGGCCTGGCACACACTGCCCCGACCGAACTGTGTGAATTCGAACCGTGGCCGCCGCCACCCCGTGCAGTTGTGGTACAGACGAACACCAGAGAGACACTATGGCCGGAAAACCCTCACGGCGTAGCAGAGCAGGGCGAGGCAGCACCGCGGGGGTAAAGCAGGAGCGTCCGAGAGCCGGCAGGAGAGCAGCCCGGCAGTAACGGTGCAAGAAAAAACCAGGAGCGGCCCCAGAGGGAAACTGGGATGGAGCAACCCCGGAAAAGTATCACTTCTTGTTGAGAAGGGGAGCAGGCTAGAAGGCTGCTTTCCCGTGTTTCTGTTAAATCTCTGTTGACTCTGTTGTCTATCCAGTGTGTCGTTGTGGGCTCACAGTGTTGCTAACTATGCCGTGCTAGTGTGTGTGT
>NW_020890334.1:0-1711 GCF_003945725.1 Corapipo altera
GCCTTCCAGGGACTTTGAGGGGCTGGTCCCCAAGGACAGAGTAAATGGGGCAGTGGGGCAGCAGCAGTGGGTGATGCTGATTCCACCGGGGAAGTGGTGGAAATGCAGCAGATGGTGATTCCAGCAGGTGGTGATTGTGTCAGGGAAGTGGTGGACTCATCATCCCTGGAAGTGTTCAAGAAACGTGTGGATGTGGCGTATGGGGGCGTAGCTAAATGGTGGGCTTGGCAGTGCTGGGGGAATGGTTGGACCTGATGGTCTCTGAGGTCTTTCCCAGTGTTAATGATTCCATGATTCCATGCTGTGGGCTGTCTGCTGTTGGTGGGAATGGGAGCGCTCCTGGGCAGAGGGAAAGGCTGCAGCGTGTCCCTCCTGCAGCCTTGGCTAAAAAGAGCCAGTGGGGCTCCTGGGTGCTGGGAAGCAGGATCTGGAAGTGAAAATGAAAGGGAAACTCTGGGAAGTGGCAGGAGAAGGGGCAGCGTGAGAGCATCACTGCAAAACCCAGCGAGGCAAAGCACAGCAGGCAACAGGCTGGGATGTGCTTGGATGTTCCTCAGAGAAGGATCCTTGTGCTGCAAGATGTTCCACAGCCACCCCTGTAGGCACCCTGATCCCTGATTGCAGCATGTCTCTTAAATTTGCACTGGAAGTCAGGGGGTCAGAGGCTGGCAGAGGAGCTCTGTTCTCAGGGCACACGCAGTGCCAGCTGTGCTTGCAGTCTTGAGAGCTGCCCCAGCGTGGCTTTGCCCCACAGGCTGATGAGTGCCCCTTGCCCTGCCCCTCTCCAAAGTGCAATGGGACACAAGGAGTGAAAGGACCACAGAGAGCCAGAGGGAGACATTTGTGCCTCCCTCCCCGAGAACTCCTTGGGAAGCACTTTCTTTGGGAAGCAAGCCCCTTGCCTCCCCAGAGATGACCCAAGTCTTGTGTTTTCTTGGGGAACTCCAGCACACCCAGCACTGCAGATCAGCAAGATCTTCGAGTGCAGAATGTTGTGCAAGTGGCCCTTCAGGACAGGCCCCCTTGCAGCCTGAAGTGCCTGTGTCCCTGGTGGTGTGTGCCCACGGCAGAAGGGGAAAAGAGGCAGGAGCGGGCCTGTGAGCTGCAGGGTTGAGGGTTTGTGCCCTTTCAGTTGCACCAAGACACAGATAAGGGGGAGAAAGCCAGGGTTTATTAACATCAGGGGTAGGGGAGGGATGAAGTGGGGTCAGGAGAAGGGAATGGAAGGAGGGAGCCGTCCCTGGGGCTGCAGAGGCCAGGAGCTGGCTGGCCTTGCGGGGTGGCTCAGTTGGGCCCAGCATCAGCTGGAGCTGCAGCTGCACTGAGAAGTGGTCCCTGGGCTGTGGTGGGGGGCTGTTGCAGGGACATTGGTCGTCTCAGCGGAGCAGGTGGAGGAGCAGGTGGAGTTCTCATGGCACGGCTGTAAGTGGCCATGAGTGCAGCTCTCATGTTGGAGACGGAGGGGCAGTCGTCCTCACTCATGGCGGTAAGGCCTGGAAGAGAGAGGAAGGGAGGCGGGGTCAGAGCGCGGCTGTGCAGGGACCCCAGGAGCCCCTCCTGCCAGGGCCATGCCGGGCAGCTCTTGGCACGGCCAGGAGGGAGCAGGGGCCAAGGGGATGAGCAGGAAGGTGCCGGGCACCAATGGGCACCGTGCCCCTGCCATATGTGTGCGCTCTGGCCACGGTGTGCAGGGAGCAGAGCCCTGTGCAGG
>NW_020890335.1:0-1710 GCF_003945725.1 Corapipo altera
GCCCGACGCCGAGCTGATCCCACCGGATGGATGGATGGATGGATGGATGGACGGGTGGGTGGGTGGACAGTGGGACAGCTGGCTGTGGGCTGGGCAGTACCTGGGTCTCGGAGAGGCTGAGGCTGCTGGCCAGCTGCTTCCTCTCGGCGCCCACCACGTAGTGGTTCTTCTCGAAGGCCCGTTCCAGCCGCAGGAGCTGTGACGGGGAGAAGGCCGTGCGGATGCGCTTGGGTTTCCGGGCGAAGGGGCCGTGCAGGAGAAGGCTCTCCTGGGATACCTCGCTCCCTGTGGACACAGAGCACGGTCAGGGTCCTGCCCCAGCAGCCCCGGCACCAGATCCCGCTCTGCGGGGGGATGTTGGGGTGACGCTCTCGCCCCATGACACGGGGGGACAGATAAAGGGTATGGGGGGTCCTGGGTGCCTTCCCAACCCTAAAATTGTAGGATTATGTCCCCACAAGCACTGCGGTGTCGTAGCCGTGCTCCCTCCTGGCTGCCCTTGGTGGGGCTGGATGTGGGAGGATGGAGAGGGGAAGGGAAAGGAGAGAGAAAGAAAGAGAGGGAGAAGGGATGGACCAGGAGAGCAGGAGGAAGAGGAAGGAGAGAAGGGAAGGGGGAGGCAGAGAAAAAACTGAGATAGAAAAAGGAATTATAAAATAGGAGAAGGAGAGAAAGAGAGAGAGAAAGAGAGAGAGAAAGAGAGAGAGAAAGAGAGAGAGAAAGAGAGAGAGAAAGAGAGAGAGAAAGAGAGAAAGAGAGAAAGAGAGAAAGAGAGAAAGAGAGAAAGAGAGAAAGAGAGAAAGAGAGAAAGAGAGAAAGAGAGAAAGAGAGAAAGAGAGAAAGAGAGAAAGAGAGTGAAGGGGAGAAAGAAAGGAAGAGAGAAGGAACAGAAGAAAGACAGGGGGAAAAAAACAAGAAGGAAGAGAAAGAGTGAAATGTGAAGGAAAGGTGAAGGAAAGTGAGAAAGCAAGAAAAAGAAGGAAAGAAGCAAAAAATAAAGAACGAGAGAAGGGAAGTTGTAGACCAAGCAAGCAAGAGAAGGTAGAAAAGAACGAAAGAAAGGGAAGAAAAAGAAAAATAAAGACGGGGAGAGGAGGCAGGGCAGTGGCCCGGGGGCTGGGGCTGCGGGGGCAGTGGGACCGGAGCGGGAGCCCCGCACAACCCCGGCCCGAGTCGCTCCCGGGGCCGAGGGTTCGGGCCGCTGCCCCCCGGGCACCGCCGGGAGCGGCCGCAAATCCCACCGGAGCCGCCGGAGACAAGCGAGGGGTTGGTGCCGAGCAGATAAACCTAATCCGGGCTCCGGGACCCCCCGGCATCGCGGGGGGGACCGTGGGACAGAGAAGGGACAGGGATGGAGAGGAAACGGAAAGGAAAAAAAGAGGGCGGGAAAAAAAAAAACAGAGAGGAAAAAAGGAAGGGGGAAAAAAGGACTGAGATAGAGAAAGGAAAAGGAAAAGCTAGAGGATAGTAAGAATGGGAGAGAAAGAAAACGGAGATAAAAAAATAGAGGCAGGGAGTCAGAAAATTAAGAGAAAGGAGGAAATGAGTAAAGGGAAGAAGAAGGAAAGGAAACAAGGAAAGAAGGAAAGAAAAAAGAAAAGAGGAGAGAAGAGAGGAAAGAGAAGAATATGAAAAGAAGAAGAGAAAGAAAAAGAAGAAAGGAAAGAGAAGAAAAGAAATAAAGAGAAGAGAAGAAAAGAAATAAAGAGA
>NW_020890336.1:0-206 GCF_003945725.1 Corapipo altera
CAGCAGCGTCGGGGGCGGGGGCGGCTCCCGCGGGATCGGGGTGTCCCGGGGGGGGGGCGGGGGGGGGGGGGAGACCCCGAAATTCGGGCGGGAGGGGGAACAACCCCAACATCTGGGTGGGACCCCCCGGAGCAGGGTGGGGACCCCAAAAGTGGGGAAGGGACCCCCAACAGCTGGATGGGACCCCCAACATCTGGAGTGGGGAC
>NW_020890336.1:306-1710 GCF_003945725.1 Corapipo altera
CCCCCCAACATCTGGGGGGGGATCGTGGGGGGGGGGGGAGACCCCGAAATTCGGGGGGGAGGGGAAACAACCCCAACATCTGGGTGGGACCCCCCCGGAGCAGGGTGGGGACCCCAAAACGGGGGAGGGGACCCCCAACAGCTGGATGGGACCCCCAACATCTGGAGTGGGGACCCCAAAAGTGAGGAGAGGACCCCAAAACTGGGGAGGGGACCCCAACATCTGGATGGGACCCCAACATCTGGATGGGACCCCAAGAGCAGGGTGGGGACCCCAAAAGTGAGGAGGGGACCCCCAACACCTGGGAGGGACCCCCAACATCTGGGTGGGGACCCCAAAAGTGAGGAGAGGACCCCAAAACTGGGGAGGGGACCCCAACAGCTGGATGGGACCCCCCCAACACCTGGAGCGGGACCCCATGAGCAGGGTGGGGACCCCAAAAGGGGGGAGGGGACCTCAACATCTGGATGGGACCTCCCAACACCTGGGAGGGTCCCCCAACATCTGGATGGGAACCCATGATCAGGGTGGGGACCCCAAAAGTGGGGAGGGGACCCCAACACCTGGGAGGGACCCCCAACATCTGGATGGGACCCCATGAGCAGGGTGGGACCCCAAAAGTGGGGAGGGGACCCCCAACATCTGGGTGGGGACCCCAAAACTGCAGAGGGGACCCCAACAGCTGGATGGGACCCCATGAGCAGGGTGGGGACCCCAACATCTGGAGAGGGCCCTCAACATCTGGGGAGGGCCCACAACATCTGGGGGGGGCCGGTGTCTGGATGAAGAGCCCCAAAAGTCTGGGTGAGGATCCAACATCTGGATGAGGACCTTGGTGATCGAGTGAGAGACCCCAACATCTGGAGAGGGACCTCAGAATCTGGAGAGGGGCCCAAGATCTGGAGAGGGACCTCAACATCTGTGAGGAACCTCAACATCTGGAAAGGGACCCCAACATCTGGAGAGGGCCCACAACATCTGGGGGGGGCTGGTGTCTGGATGAAGACCCCCAAAAGTCTGGGTGAGGGCCCCCAACATCTGGATGAGGACCTTGGTGATCGAGTGAGGGCCCCCAACATCTGGAGAGGGACCCCAGCATCTGGGTGGGGACTTCGGTGTCCGGATGGAGACCCCCAAAAGTCTGGGTGAGGATCCAACATCTGGATGAGGACCTTGGTGATCGAGTGAGGGACCCCAACATCTGGAGAGGGACCTCAACATCTGGGTGGGGGTCCAACATCTGGAGAAGGACCCCAACATCTGGAGAGGGCCAACAACATCTGGGGGGGCCCCTGGTGTCTCGATGAAGACTCCCAAAAGTCTGGGTGCGGATCCAACATCTGGATGAGGACCTTGCTCATCGGGTGAGGGCCCCCAACATCTGGAGAGGGACCCCAACATCTG
>NW_020890337.1:0-1709 GCF_003945725.1 Corapipo altera
AAACGTGCCTGTTTGCAGCTGTTTTCTCCCTCTCCTATGTTTTGTCTGTTCTTAAGCAGACCCTGTGATTAAGTTGTTAAGTTCCTTCTGCTGATCTCTCTGGGTGAGCCCGGCCCCTCCTCCCCCTCCTTCGTCCTTCGGCAATGGGGGGGGGGGGCGTGGGGGGGGGGCAAAAGACGGAAAAAAAGGGAAAAGGGAAAAACAACTTAAAATTAACAATACCCCAACTTATAAATCAAATAAGATTGCATTGTTTTTACAGCAATAGGTGTTAAGCATGCAGCGTGTTCATGGCATTCTCAACCGTTTTCTTCAAAAACAGAAAGGGAGACTGACGAAAAATCCCTTGAAGCAAGATTAGAAATAACACGACATCCGTGCTTAGCTTTTTGCATATTGCAGAAGGTTGTTAGGAATGTCCTATAGTTTGCCATTTCGCTTCTCTTACATGAAATTTGGATGTTTCCCCCAGGGGGAGGGGTGCGGGTAGAAGGTTTGCAGACTGAAGGATGACGAAGGGGGGTAGTTTTGCCCTCTGCCATCATCATCATGGCTGGGCTTCGCGAACGAAGATTTGGGAAGGCTTTATCCACATTTGTTACAGGCACGTTGGTGACTTATGAGGCCAATACGTGACAGACATATCCGATTGCAAAAGGCACAACAGAAAGACTCCTTAGATGGTGTATTCCTCAAGACACGGTTCTTCCTGCGTTGCCTTTTCTCCTCGAGAGAGATCCTGCGTGTGTTCTCAAAGGCATCCGCAGTGTTATGGATGGTGTGTCTCCAGGCCTCCCGATTTGAGGCCAGAGTAGACCAGTTATGGTGATCAATATGGCCAAGGCTGAGATGTTGTTTCAGGGAGTCCTTGTATCTTTTCTTCGGGGCTCCTCTCTTGCGGCAGCCAGTGGCAAGTTCACCATAAAGCAGGATCTTAGGGAGGCGGTGGTCCTTCATCCTGGAGACATGCCCTGCCCATCGCAGCTGTGTTCTCATCAGCATGGTCTCTATACTTGTGACTGCTGCTTGTTCTAGAACAGATGTATTGGTTACATAATCTGACCAGTGGATGTTTAGGATTGTACGGAGGCAGTGTTGATGGAAGCGTTCTAGGAGACGCAGGTGGTGGCGGTAGATGACCTATGATTCGGAACCATACAAGAGAGTAGACAGCACTATGGTTCTGTAAACACTGATCTTGGTACTTTTCTTCAAGTGTTTATTACGCCATAATCTTTTGTGGAGTTTTCCAAAAGCACTGTATGCCTTTGCCAACCTGTTGTCTATCTCCCTGTCAATCTTACCATCTGAGGAGATGAGGCTACCTAGGTAATTAAACTGCTGGACTGATTTGAGCTCTGATTGGCCAATGGTGATGTGGGGATGATGGGGGACTTCCTGAGGTGCAGGTTGATAGAGAACCTCTGTCTTCTTTAAGCTGACTTCCAGCCCAAAGAGCTCAGCAGCATCTGCTTAGCTCTTTATTTTTATTTTATTTTTTTTATTTTATTTTATTTATTTTATTTGATTTTATTTTTATTGCCAACCCCCGCACTTAGCCCGCCCCCCCCAACCCCTGCCATTCTCTCGGCATGTAGGGGGGACCCTGGACTAGCCCGGGAGCCAACCCCTGCACTTAGCCCGCCCCCCCAACCCCTGCAGAGTTTTGCCCTCTGCAGAAGTAGTTTTATTGCCTTTATGACAGAATA
>NW_020890338.1:0-351 GCF_003945725.1 Corapipo altera
ATGGATGGATGGATGGTGGATGGATGGATGGGTGGATGGTGGAAGGATGGATGGATGGATGGGTGGATGGATGGTGGATGGATGGATGGGTGGATGGATAGGTGGAAGGATGGATGGATGGGTGGGATCTCAGCTCGAGGGGAAGTGGGCAAAGAGGAGACAAGATATTCCTCCAGATTCATCAAGAATTCTCTGGTGACTCCTGGTTTTTTACAGCTCTCCCAGAGATCTCCACAGGGTTATTTTCCACAGGATCTTTTCTCTCATTTAAGCAAAAAATTCCCTGGGAGTGTCCAAGGCCAGGTTGGAGCAACCTGGGATAGTGGGAGGTGTCCCTGCCATGGGCAGGGA
>NW_020890338.1:451-1709 GCF_003945725.1 Corapipo altera
GGTGGATGGATGGTGGATGGATGGATGGATGGATGGATGGAGGGATGGATGGGTGGATGGGTGGATGGATGGATGGATGGGTGGGTGGGATCTCAGCTCAAGGGGAAGTGGGCAAAGAGGAGACAAGATATTCCTCCAGATTCATCAAGAATTCTCTGGTGACTCCTGGTTTTTTACAGCTCTCCCAGAGATCTCCACAGGGTTATTTTCCACAGGATCTTTTCTCTCATTTAAGCAAAAAATTCCCTGGGAGTGTCCAAGGCCAGGTTGGAGCAACCTGGGATAGTGGGAGGTGTCCCTGCCCATGGCAGGGGGTGGCACTGGTGCCTTTGGGGTCCCACCTCTGCTCCTGCTCCCAAAATCTCCTCCCAGCCCCTTGGCATGGGCACAACATCCTTCACACCCAGCGGTACCCGGAGCTCAGGAGCCAAAAGCTCATCAGGAGCAAGAGGTTCTGAAGGAGAATTAAAGGAGGAAAACCCAGCAGGAAGGATGGATGAAATCCCTGCAGTGTTTGGGATGCCCCCGGGGTGTTTTCCATTGGGATTGAAGTGCAGTTTTCCCCTTGGAGGGATGGAAATCTGGCTCCTGATGGAGGGGGCTTTGGGAGAAGGGGAGCTGCCCCAGCTCCAGAACCCGCTGCCTCCCCCCTCAGAAATGTGTCCAGGGGTTTTTTTTTGGAGTTTTGGAGGTTTGCTCTTTGTTTTGGAGGGCTCTGCCCTCCCTTTGCACTGGGCTTGGCAGAATTTCAATATTCTGCCTCTCACCTCAATAAAGCAGCGCGTCAGGCGGCGGCTTTTTGTGCTGGAATGACCTTTTCCACACGCAGAAAACCCAAACCTTTCCTTCCATTTGGTTGGGGGGTGGGGTGGGAGGGGGGGAGGCTAAAGCTGGTTTTGATGAAAAACAAAGCCTCCAGCTCCACAGGTGAGATCACCACGGACCAGACAATTCGAATAGTGGAGGGTTTTAAACTGTGCAGAGTGACACTGGGGTAAAATAATTAATACAGGGCTGCTAATGGGGCACAGAAATTGCTGATTTCTGTGCTCAGACCTGATATTTTGGGGCATTTCAGCCCTTTGCACCCCGTACCCAAACCCAGGGGAATGTAACACCCCTGTTGTCCTCGTCCTTCCCCATCTTCAAGAGATAAATAATCCCTCCTGAACTCCCTGAAAGCCGTGGAAGCTCCTGGAAGCTCCTGGTGTCCCTGGTCCCTGTTTGTTAGCGGGCTGTTGATGTTCATTAATGGAGC
>NW_020890339.1:0-1708 GCF_003945725.1 Corapipo altera
CCAGGATCAGGGATAGCAGGGAATGCAGGGAATCCTGTCCCTGTGGAACCAGAGGGAAGGTGCAGCTTTCCCAGCACTTGGCTGAGTGGAGGCTCCTGTTGTAACCCAGGACCCTTAAATCCTCAAATCACAGGCCCTGGAAGAGTGTCCAAGGCCAGGTTTGGAGCAGGTTGGGATAGTGGGAGGCGTCCCTGCCCATGGAAGTGGATGATCTGTGAGGTCCCTTCCCACCCAAAGCATTCCATGATCCCATATCCTCATCTGGCGCCGAGGGTTGTCCTGACAGAGACAAAACTGGTGCAGGGACCCCCAAAAATTCCAAGGAAAGGAAGGAAAAGGCCAACTCACAGCTGGGCTGGGAGGGAGGAGCTGTAGGGGGTCCTCAGGGTGATGCTGCACAGCAGCTTTCCCTGGATGGCGAGTGCTCCTCTCCATGGGCAGTACAGTCCTACAGGAGAGAGAGAGGGAAAACAGCTCGGGAAAACAGCTCAGGAAAAGCAGGAGAGGGGAACAAAGTGATTAAAGCACATTAGTAACACAAAACAAACAACAAAACCCCCAGGAACTCCTACCTTGGTGGTCGCGCTCGGGCCTGCGGGGAAGGAAATAAAAAGAAAAGTTTAGGAATGGGGAGGAAAAAAAAAGAAAAAAAGGGGGAAACAGGCCACAAAAGCCAATTTATTTTTGGAATGCCAGGGAGCTGCTGCTTACAGGTCTTCCATGGCCACGTCCTTGGGGTCCCTGTACTGGCAGCAGAGGAGGATGTAGGGACAGACCTGCCGGGGCCGCTGGGCCGGGCTGCCGCCGGACACCTCGTACACGTAGTACTGGGAAAGAGGGGGAAAAAAACCACGGATAAGCAGGGTGAGGAATGAGGGGAACTCGAGGCTGGAGCCCCCAGGGGAGGGTCAGGTCTCTGCTGGAGGTACCTGGCTCTGCTCAAAGGCCTGGCAGGGGCTGGGCGCGGCCGATCCCGGCTCGCGGCTCTCGGCGACGTGGCAGTCGTAGCCCGGAGAGGGGCAGGTGTAGGTGGTGGTGTAATCCTCAGGGATCACCCGGACCTTCCCCTGGATCGGGAAACCACCACAGAGATGTTAACACACCCCGTTTCCCACAGGAATTCAGTCCGGCAGGCGCAAAGCTTCGGTTTCCCGCCAAAAAATGGTGTGAGGGGAAGCTCCGCCCACGCTTCCCCGTCACCGTGAGGGGGTTGGGGAGGGCGTTCCAAAAATTGGGATTATTTCGGTGTGGGGGACAAAGATTCATTGTTTGGAGGAGGAGATAGAAGCAGGGAGGGTTTGGAGCCAGGAATTCAGAGGAGATGGGAGCAGGGTGGGTTTGGAGCCAGGAATCAATGGAAAAGGGAGAAAGGGTGAGTCTGGAGCCAGGAATCCAGAGGAGATGGGAGCAGGGTGGGATTGGATTCAGGAATTCAGAGGAAAAGGGAGCAGGGAGGCTTTGGAGCCAGGAATCCAGAGGAGATGGGAGCAGGGTGGGTTTGGAGCCAGGAATCCAGAAGAAACAGGAGCAGGGTGGGTTTGGAGGCAGCAATGCAGAGGAAAAGGGAGCAGGGTGGGGTTGGTGCCAGAAATCTCTGGAAAAGGGAGAAAGGGTGGGTCTGGAGCCAGGAATCAATGGAAAAGGGAGAAAGGGTGGGTTTGGAGCCAGGAATCCAGAGGAGATGGGAGCAGGGTGGGTTTGGAGCCAG
>NW_020890340.1:0-1708 GCF_003945725.1 Corapipo altera
CCGGAGCAATTAATTAGGGGTGAGATAAGAAAGGGTTTATTTGCCAAGGCTAAGATATTATAAGATGCGGACCCCGTGCCTAAGAGGTTACATTTTATAATACCATCCATCCAATCCCAGATGTGTCCACCCCGTGGCCTTTACTCTGGTCCGCCCCGGGTCCACCCCCTTAAAATGGGTCTGGGGTGTACTTCCGGACCCCTCATTCATCCCATCTTCACCATCATCAGAGCACAAAGGGTACATAGTTACCTAATTTCTGCCCTATTCTGTGGTTTAGGCCCAGATATGCTGTTCTGTCAACTGTCCAGGCCTTGCCTTGACAAAAGACTAAACATTTCTATTGTATTCAGAAGTAGGATTGATATGGGGAGCACAGAATGGGGTAAGAGGGTTAAGGAATGTATAAACAAGGGTGCTACAGGGAAAGGGATAGGGACAAGGGACAAGGGATGCTGCTTTTAGAGTCTACCTATAAAACTTACAAGGCTTACCAATATTAGAAAAATAAAAAAACCATTAGGGGCTTAAGGCATCAGTCCCCCCTTTAGAGATTAAAGAAGACTCAAAGATCTTGTTCAGTCTCTACTACTTATACATAGCTATAACCATATAACAAGCTGTGCAGTTTCTACACTAACATGAGTGGCTGCTCTATTCATATTCAGCTTGGTAACTATGAAGTAAGTTTGTGGAAATAAACTTAATGAAACATCTCTAAGAATTATCTAATATATAATTTAAACTTGTTGTTAAATTTCAGCTAAGTCTATAGTGCAAATTCAGCACTCAACTTATAAAGAATATTTGATGCATTTTGTTAATGCCAAATGTAAATTTGGGTTTTAAACTTAATTCATAGTTCCTGGCAATACTAAGCAATACAAACAAGAGAAGCAAACTTAGACACTATTTTAACAGTCTTTGTGACAGTCTTTACTGCTCTACTCGTCTCAGGAACAGAGGTTTTCTTCTTCCTGGGTGAAATTCAGGGTCCTTGATGATAACTTGGTCCACATTGGAGATAGTCTGTTGGACTTGAAAACAGTTCTTTTTATTTGGGTTGCAGGAGTTTCAGTCTCAGTGTAACATAAACTCAGTCCTTGGGCTGGAACAGATGAGCAGGAGTGTCCAGCCTCACAGGCTTAGATGACATGATGAATTTCTGCAGTTCCTGCAAAGCAGATCTTAATACATTAAACAATTCTACAGATAAACTTCCTTATGCAGCTAGGGAGTCGATGAAGTGTGACACTCTGTCTGATGACAATTTCACAGGAATTTTGGATCTTGGAATTCCTGTATTTCAATCTTCTGAGAGAGGAGCTTGTGCTTTTATCACATAAAGCGACTAACTGCCAGTCACAGATCTAATAGGCCAGTCAAGAGCTTACCTGAAGCAGACTGCATCTGGATGCAAAAAGCACCCTGGCAGTGCCAGTAGCTCACCACAGAGAGCTTATACTCTCTGGACAAATTCTAGGCCTCACCGGGGGCAGGTTGTCCTGTTCCAACCTGTCCCAGACTGCAGTCAATCATCTTTACCTCATGGAGTAGTCTTACAGGGACTCCTTGCCTCCATGGATAAAAGCTTCCTCACCTGTTAAAATAGGTGTATTTATAGATATATGAATACCAACGAAGCAATAAAGCTAAGAAAGCATTCTCAGCAAACTATTTAAGCAACTTAAACTAATTATTCCAACGA
>NW_020890341.1:0-1708 GCF_003945725.1 Corapipo altera
GTTTTTTGGCCCTTTTGTGAACTGGTTTTTTTGAGCCCTTCGAGGGTTGTTTTGGGGCTCCTTGAGGGGCTTCAGGGGTTTTTTTGGGTGTTTTTGGGTATTTTTGGATGGTTTTGGGGGTATTTATGGGTGGTTTGGGGTGTTTTTGTGTGGTTTGGGGTATTTATGGGTGGGTTTGGGGTGTTTTTTGGTGGGTTTGGGTATTTTTGGGTGGTCTGGGGTATTTTTGGGTGGTTTTGAGTATTTTTGGGTGGTTTGGGGTATTTTTGGGTTGTTTTGGGGTGTTTATGGGTGGTTTTGGGTACTTGGGGGTGGGTTTGGGTGTTTTGGGGTGGGTTTGGGTATTTTTGGGTGGTTTGGTGTATTTTTGGGTGGTTTCGGATATTTTTGGGTGGTTTTGGGGTGTTTATGGGTGGTTTTGGGTGGTTTTCTCCCACCTGTCTCACCTGTCCCCTCACCTGTCCCACCTGTCTCACCTGTCCCACCTGTCTCACCTGTCCCCTCCCCTGTCCCCTCACCTGTCCCACCTGTCTCACCTGTCCCACCTGTCTCACCTGTCCCCTCCCCTGTCCCCTCACCTGTCCCACCTGTCCCCTCCCCTGTCCCACCTGTCCCCCCCTGTCCCACCTGTCCCCTCCCCTGTCCCACCTGTCCCCTCCCCTGTCCCCTCCCCTGTCCCACCTGTCCCCTCCCCTGTCCCACCTGTCCCCCCCTGTCCCACCTGTCCCCTCACCTGTCCCCCCAGCTCGTGTGACCTGAAGTACACCGAGGGCGTCCAGTCCCTCAACTGGACCAAGATCATGAAAACCATCGTGGACGACCCCGAGGGCTTCTTCGAGCAGGGGGGGTGGTCCTTCCTCGAGCCTGAGGGGGAGGTAACTCACCTGTGTCACACCTGTAACACACCTGTGTCACACCTGTAACACACCTGGAACTCACCCATAACTCACCTGTCCCATCCCACCTGTCCCTCACCACCCCAAGGGCTCCTTCGAGCAGGGGGGGTGGTCCTTCCTCGAGCCTGAGGGGGAGGTAACTCACCTGGAACTCACCTGGAACACACCTGTAACACACCTGTAACACACCTGGAACTCACCTGTGTCACACCTGTAATTTACCTGGAACTCACCTGTAACTCACCTGTCCTACCTGTGTCACACCTGTCCCTCATTTGTGTCTCACCTGTAATTTATCTGTGTCACACCTGTGCTCACCTGTGTCACACCTGTGTCACACCTGTCCCTCACCTGTATCACACCTGTGCCACACCTGTATCACACCTGTATCTCACCTGTATCACCTCTCACCTGTATCTCACCTGTATCTCACCTGTGTCACACCTGTGTCACACCTGTGTCACACCTGTATCACACCTGTATCTCATCTGTATCTCTCCTGTATCACACCTGTATCACACCTGTATCACACCTGTATCTCCCCTGTATCTCACCTGTCCCTCCCCTGTCCCTCCCCTGTCTCCCCTGTCCCTCCCCTGTCCCTCCCCTGTCTCACCTGTCCCTCACCTGTCCCTCACCTGCCCGCCCAGGGCTCGGAGGCGGAGCCGGGGGACTCGGAGTCGGAGCTGGAGGACGAGACCTTCAACCCCTCTGAGGAGGACGAGGAGGAGGAGGAGGACAGTGACGAGGACTATTCCTCTGAGGCTGAGGAGTCAGGTGAGGGCACCTGGGCACACCTGGGCACACCTGGG
>NW_020890342.1:0-746 GCF_003945725.1 Corapipo altera
TGTCCAAACATTCCCTGAGCCCTGCCAAGGACCCCGGGGCTGTGATCGTGGGATCCTGGAATTCCTGAGGTTGGAAGATCCCTCCGAGTTCACTGCCCGTGTCCCCAAGTGCCACCTCCCCAGGGATGCTCCATCCCCCCCCAGGGATGGGGATCCAGGGTTGGGCAGCCCCTTCCCAGGAGGGAATTTTCCCAATATCCCAAATAAACCTCCCCTGATGCCGTTTCCCCTTTATCCTGTCCCTCATTCCCTGGGAGCAGAGCCCGATCCCACCTGGATCCACCCTCCTGTCCCCCTGGATTCCCTCTGATCCCCCTTTTCTCCAGGTTGAGCCCCCCCAGCTCCCTCAGGAATTCTCCAACCCCTTTCCCAGCTCCGTTCCCATCCCTGGACACACTCCAGCCCCTCCATGTCCTTCCTGCCCTGATCCCTGTTCCTGTTCCAAACCATCTCAAGCCGAGGGAAGATCCTGGGGGGAAGAAGGGGGTGAAATTCCCGAGGGGCAAATTCCAAACCCGACCCTCCCAAAAGAGGACGGGGACAAACGCGGGGGAACGGGAACGGGAACGGGAACGGGAACGCCGGCCCTGGTGTCACCCCAGGGTGCTCCTGTCACCTCTGTCCATGAGCAGCCTGGGGGGGGTTTGGGGGTGCATCTGGGGGTCTCCACACCCCCATTCCCACGGGAACCATCCCGAGTTGAGGAAAGACCTGGGGGAAGAAGGGGGTGAAATTCCCGAGGGGCA
>NW_020890342.1:846-1708 GCF_003945725.1 Corapipo altera
ATCCCGAGCTGAGGAAAGACCTGGGGGAAGAAGGGGGTGAAATTCCCGAGGGGCAAATTCCAAACTCAGCCCTCCCAAAAGAGGACGGGGACAAACACGGGGGAACGGGAACGGGAACGCCGGCCCTGGTGTCACCCCAGGGTGCTCCTGTCACCTCCCCCCCTGAGCAGCCTGGGGGGGTTTGGGGGTGCATCCCGGGGTTCCCCACACCCCCATTCCCACGGGAACCATCCCGAGCTGAGGAAAGACCTGGGGGAAGAAGGGGGTGAGATTCCCGAGGGGCAAATTCCAAACCCAACGCTCCAAAAGAGGACGGGGACAAACGCGGGGGAACGGGAATGGGAACGCCGGTCCTGGTGTCACCCCGGGGTGCTCCTGTCACCTCCCCCCCTGAGCAGCCTGGGGGGAATTTGGGGGTGCATCTGGGGGTCTCCACACCCCCATTCCCATGGGAATTGTGTCCCCCCAGCTGAGGTTGATCCATTGGGGCCTGGTCGAGTTCTACCACCCGGGGCAGCCGGCCCTGGTGTCACCCCGGGGTGCTCCTGTCACCTCTGTCCATGAGCAGCCCGGGGGTGGTTTGGGGGTGCATCCCGGGGGTCCCCACACCCCCATTCCCACGGGAACCATCCCGAGCTGAGGAAAGACCTGGGGGAAGAAGGGGGTGAAATTCCCAAGGGGCAAATTCCAAACTCCACCCTCCCAAAAGAGGACGGGGACAAACACGGGGGAATGGGAACGGGAACACCAGCCCTGGTGTCACCCCGGGGTGCTCCTGTCACCTCTCCCCCTGAGCAGCCCAGGGTGGTTTGGGGATGAATCCCGGGGGTCCCCACACCCCCATTCCCATGGGAATTGTCCC
>NW_020890343.1:0-1708 GCF_003945725.1 Corapipo altera
CAGCACAGAAAGCTCTTGCTGCCTAAGGAGTCTCCAGTCTGACCCACCAAATGCATAACAAACCCACACTTTCCAGGTTTTCGTTTTTGGGGAGAAGTGCTTTTTTTCCTGTTTTCACACCTGCCTCCCAACTGCCAGCCTGACTCCCAAAATTGCATACGCACGATGATTTCTCTCCATCCAAAGGGGCCAGCACAGGAAGCTCTTTCTGCACATGGAGTCCCCAGGCTGACAAACCAACTGCACCATAAACCCAAAACTTCCAGGTTTCCTTTCCTGGAAGTAAAGGTTGTAGTTTCTGTTTTCAGCCCTGCCTCCCAACTGACAGGGGTACTCAGATGCAGGACTTCATGGAATTGAACAAACCCTGGGATATCTTTGGAACTTCCTGGAATCAAAGAGGTAAAACAAAAGAATTAAACGCAATGACCAGAAACCATTGGACCGAACATTTCTTTAAGATGCCCTCTGGGCATTCATGGGGGTACTCTTCCATGCTTGGATCAAAGAATCTGTATAAATTTTGGAATATAAAGACAGTGACACTTGAAAGACCCCGTCCCCCTTCACAAGCCTGGTTGTGATTTTGGGGTCGAATGGCATCTGGGGTTTATTTGTGGAGCAATACTGCCATCTAGCGTCCGTTTCTTCTTGGAGGGGCAGTCATGTTTGGAGAGTGGTCTTCTCTAAGCAGACCTCGTACCATCTCTGACTGATCTATCTGACCTCTAACCCCTAAATTAAATGTTCTTGGACCAACTAAGACGTGTTCTAGGACCAACTAAAACTTCCCATTTACTTAAACAATATTTAATTGACTTTCTTCTTAACAGAACAATCTCATATTAAAGAAGCTTTCTGAGGTCTGTAAGCTAATTTCTTGAAGATGGGCATATGATACACTCTCTATTAGTTTCCATGTATCATTTACATTCCCTCTCCTAAAAAGAATTGTAGTCTTAAAAGAATTAGGATATCATTTTTCTCTAAAATAAAACTTCTGATTTACTAAGTCATTTAGGCAGGAGATCCTCTCTTATTTTAGTGCCATTGTGACAATATGGGGTTTCATGTAACACCTGGAACACTGGACACTGCAGTTTTCCCTGGAATCAAGGGGACATTGTGACACTCTAGGGCCTCATGGAAGAGAGAGGTCCTGCAGAGAGACCTCAAATCAGAGGTTTGGACAATCATCAACTAGAGGAAGTTCAACAAGAGGAAGTGCCAGATTCTGTCCCTGGGATGGGGTAACCCCAGATGTACGGATCGAATAGGAACGACATGCTGCATAGCAGTACTGGAAAATGGCCTCTGGGGTCCTGGTGGATGGCCAGCTGGCCAAGAGTCAGTGGTGTCCTGGTGGGGGCTCACTGCTCAGTCACACAAGGGTTTTCAGACACACGAGTCCTTCCCTTGCACACACACAGACAGTTCATGGCAGTAGGGGTAGTATCTCCTGAGGGATGGACATAGGGAGCTCTGTCCACAGAAGCACATCCCAGAGCTGCATCCAGGGGTTTTACCAGGGCTCAGTACAGTAAATGAAAAGTGACATCGAGACCCTCTTTTTTCCATATAACTTCAAAGCTCCCCCTGGAGGTTGATGGCAATTCTACTTGCTCAGGGTCACCTCCCCACACCCACACCAGGTGTGTGCTCAGGACTTGTCTGTTCAATGCAAACAGAGACACCCTGTCTAGTCCTT
>NW_020890344.1:0-1707 GCF_003945725.1 Corapipo altera
CCGGAGCAATTAATTAGGGGTGAGATAAGAAAGGGTTTATTTGCCAAGGCTAAGATGTTACAAGACGCGCACCCGTGCCTAAGAGGTTACATTTTATAATACCATCCATCCAATCCCAGATGTGTCCACCCTGTGGCCTTTACTCTGGTCCGCCCCAGGTCCACCCCCTTAAAATGGGTCTGGGGTGTACTTCCGGACCCCTCATTCATCCCATCTTCACCATCATCAGAGCACAAAGGGTACATAGTTACCTAATTTCTGCCCTATTCTGTGGTTTAGGCCCAGATATGCTGTTCTGTCAACTGTCCAGGCCTTGCCTTGACAAAAGACTAAACATTTCTATTGTATTCAGAAGTAGGATTGATATGGGGAGCACAGAATGGGGTAAGAGGGTTAAGGAATGTATAAACAAGGGTGCTACAGGGAAAGGGATAGGGACAAGGGACAAGGGATGCTGCTTTTAGAGTCTACCTATAAAACTTACAAGGCTTACCAATATTAGAAAAATAAAAAAACCATTAGGGGCTTAAGGCATCAGTCCCCCCTTTAGAGATTAAAGAAGACTCAAAGATCTTGTTAAGTCTCTACTACTTATACATAGCTATAACCATATAACAAATTATGCAGTTTCTACACTAACATGAGTGGCTGCTCTATTCATATTCAGCTTGGTAACTATGAAGTAAGTTTGTGGAAATAAACTTAATGAAACATCTCTAAGAATTATCTAATATATAATTTAAACTTGTTGCTAAATTTCAGCTAAGTCTATAGTGCAAATTCAGCACTCAACTTATAAAGAATGTTTGATGCATTTTGTTAATGCCAAATGTAAATTTGGGTTTTAAACTTAATTCATAGTTCCTGGCAATACTAAGCAATACAAACAAGAGAAGCAAACTTAGACACTATTTTAACAGTCTTTGTGACAGTCTTTACTGCTCTACTCGTCTCAGGAACAGAGGTTTTCTTCTTCCTGGGTGAAATTCAGGGTCCTTGATGATAACTTGGTCCACGTTGGAGATAGTCTGTTGGACTTGAAAACAGTTGTTTTTATTTGGGTTGCAGGAGTTTCAGTCTCAGTGTAACATAAACTCAGTCCTTGGGCTGGAACAGATGAGCAGGAGTGTCCAGCCTCACAGGCTTAGATGACATGATGAATTTCTGCAGTTCCTGCAAAGCAGATCTTAAAACATTAAACAATTCTACAGATAAACTTCCTTATGCAACTAGGGAGTCGAT
Organism: Corapipo altera; assembly: GCF_003945725.1. Lineage (NCBI taxonomy): Eukaryota > Metazoa > Chordata > Aves > Passeriformes > Pipridae > Corapipo > Corapipo altera. The sequence continues at coordinate 1,243 of NW_020890344.1, forward strand.
GAAGTGTGACTCTCTGTCTGATGACAATTTCACAGGAATTTTGGATCTTGGAATTCCTGTATTTCAATCTTCTGAGAGAGGAGCTTGTGCTTTTATCACATAAAGCGACTAACTGCCAGTCACAGATCTAATAGGCCAGTCAAGAGCTTACCTGAAGCAGACTGCATCTGGATGCAAAAAGCACCCTGGCAGTGCCAGTAGCCCAGCACAGAGAGCTTATACTCTCTGGACAAATTCTAGGCCTTACCGGGGGCAGGTTGTCCTGTTCCAACCTGTCCCAGACTGCAGTCAATCATCTTTACCTCATGGAGTAGTCTTACAGGGACTCCTTGCCTCCATGGATAAAAGCTTCCTCACCTGTTAAAATAGGTGTATTTATAGATATATGAATACCAACGAAGCAATAAAGCTAAGAAAGCATTCTCAGCAAACTATTTAAGCAACTTAAACTAATTATTCCAACGA
>NW_020890345.1:0-1707 GCF_003945725.1 Corapipo altera
GGGGGGGGAAACACCCCCAAAATTAGGGGGGAAGCACCATCCAAATTAGGGGGGAAACACCCCAAAATTAGGGGGGAAACAACCCAAAATTAGGGGGGAAACACCCCAGAATTAGGGGAGAAATATCCCAAAATTAGGGGGGAAACAACCCAAAATTAGGAGGGGGACACCCCAAAATTAAGGGGGAGACACCCCCAAAATTAGGGGGAAAACACCCTCAAAATTAGGGGAGAAACACCCTCAAAATTAGGGGGGAAACATCCCAAAATTAGGGGGGAAACACCCTCAAAATTAGGGAGGAGAAACCCCAAAATTAGGAGGGGGACACCCAAAAATTAGGGGAGAAACATCCCCAAAAAATTAGGGGATGGGGGCATTCAGGGGATTTGGGAGATTCAGGGGGTTCACCCCCCAAAAAATTAGGGTTATGGGGGTCCCAGGGATTTGGGGGATTGAGGGATTTGGGGGACTCAGGGATTTGGGGGATTCACCCCCAAAATCGGGGTCCGGGGGGGAGGATCCAGGAATTTGAGGACAAACTCAAGGATTTGGGGGCTGGCCCCCCCCCCCCCCCCAAATTTTGGGGGGCCCCCCCCTCACCCCCGGCCATGACGTAGTACCAGAAGAAGGAGGGGGGACCCCCCAAAATCGGGCTCCTGGGGGGATTTGGGGTCCGGGAACCCCCAAAATCGGGGTCTAGGGATTTGGGGACAAACTCAGGGATTTTGGGGCCGCCGCCCCCCAAATTTTGGGGTGCCCCCCCCTCACCCCCGGCCGTCAGGGAGTCCTGGAAGAGGGAGGGGGACACCGCAAAATTGGGGTCTGGGGACCCCCCAAAATCGGGTTCCTGGGGGATCCACGGATTTGAGGACAAACTCGGGGATTTAGGGGCTGTGTCCCCCCCCAAATTTTGGGGTGCTCACCCCCGGCCATCAGGGACTCCTGGAAGAAGAGGGGGAATCCCCCAAAATCGGGCTCCTGGGGGGATTTGAGGTCCGGGAACCCCCAAAATCGGGGTCTAGGGATTTGGGGACAAACTCGGGGATTTTGGGGCCGCCCCCCCCCCCCAAATTTTGGGGTGCCCCCCCCTCACCCCCGGCCATGACGTAGTCCCGGAAGAAGGAGGGGGACACCCCAAAATTGGGATGTTTGGGAGGATTTGAGGTCCGGGAACCCCCAAAATCGGGGTCTATGGATTTGGGGACAAACTCAGGGATTTGGGGGCCGCCCCCCCCCAAATTTTGAGGTGCCCCCCCCCTCACCCCCGGCCATGACGTAGTCCCGGAAGAGGGGGAGGCGGAACCAGCAGGGCAGGGTCAGGAGGTGGGGGCTGAGCCCCGGGAAGAGCCCCCCAAATCCCGTGGCCTCGGTGCAGAAATTCCCGAAGGCTCCGGCGGCCAAAACCCCGTGGGGGTGGAACCCGAACACGTAATTCCTGCCGGGATCCAACTCCGCCGTCCGGATCAGCTGGAATTTTATTAGGGATGGAGGGGGGAAAGGAAAAAAAAAAAAAAAGGGGGGAGCCCCCCACCCCCCACCCCCCCAGCCCGGGATTTGGGGGGAGGGAGGGGAGAGGGAAGGGAGGAAAAAAAAAGACAGGGTGGGAAAAGCAGCGAATTGGGATGAAATTCCTGAAAAATCTCGTGGGATGAGAGCGAAAACTTCCTGGGATAACCCAGAGAATGAGACTCCCCCCCCCCCCCCCAA
>NW_020890346.1:0-1707 GCF_003945725.1 Corapipo altera
TGGGGTCTGGGCTAAGCTCCAGCAAACCTCGCCTGGCACAAATCTCCCTGCTCTTGTCAGGCTCTCACCTTCTGTGCCGCCCGCTTGACTGCATGTAGGATATCCCTTGGGAGAAAGCCCTGGAGTCCTACTCTTTCATTCTCTTGCTGATCAAGAAGGCTGGCAAAATACTGCAGGAAAATGACACTCACTGATGAGGAGACAGTGGCAGGGACTGCCTGGCAAAAAGTGGAGGGAGCCCACATAGCAACTCACCAGGCAGAACACGTGGGCACAGATCCCATGTTTCTGGAGTTTTTCCCCGCAGATGTCCGGGTCAGCCTCTGATCGCTGACATAGCAGGCATGCTGGAGGGGAGAGAGACAATGGCCCCGGGCATGGCACCTGTACTGCCCGCCCCGACAGCCCCTCTGCCAGGCTGCGGGAGGGGCACTTTGCTCTCACCTTGCTCCCTCCCTTCAAGGGGCTTCTCCTTCCTGTCTGACATGGTGACTGTCAGTAGTGGGTCCCTGTCGTTGGAACACCAAGGTCTCTTCCAGGTGCTCCTTCACTGGTTCTGAGGCAGAAGTGAGACTAGTTTGCAACACAGGGCCAGAGCCCTGAGGCGTAGAGCCCCCTGACTCGCTGGTCAGCCCTGTGTGAGCCCGGTCTCTCTCTGCCGTCTCCTGTCGTCTGGTTGAGGAACACCAAGGTCTCTTCCAGGTGCTCCTCCACTCTCTGTTCAAAAGAATCGAGAGGCGCTTGCAAGAGGGGGGCTGTCCCTCCTCTTCCTTCTCCTCTCGTGATCAGGTAACTGACACTGGGCCTGAGCCCAGAGTCCCCTTTTGTGCCCTTGGCCTCACGGGTCACAGTGGCCACTGTGACATCAGCATCGTGCACCTGAAATACAGGCAGGGATGGCCCCAGCCCCCCATCACCCACTGTGAGGCAGCCCCTTGGTAACCGAGGTTCCGAGGCGGGTCCCGAGCCCTCGGTAACCACAGAGCCGGGGCGGCTGCTGCTGCAGCAAGAGCAGGGTCAAATGCCAGGCCCTGGGGCAGCCACCGAGGGCTCTTGGGCAGCCGCTGTTGCACGAAAAGTGCTGTTCGGGCAGTGCCACTTCAGGGCTCTGGCCCTGGCCAAGGCAAATCTCTGCTCCTGCCCCAGCCAGAGGGAACACTGCCAGCACATCAGGGACGCTGATTCCCCAGCAGAGGTGCCTGAGGACTGCAGGAAAGCCAACATCACTCCAGTCTTCAAAAAGGGCAGCAAGATGGACCCAGGAAATGATAGGCCCATCAGGGTCACCTCCATCCCCAGAAAGGGGACAAACAGCTCATGCTGCATGTCATCTCGAAGCCTGTGGAATAAAAGGAAGGGAAAATCATGCTTGAGCAGTCTCCTAGCCTTCTCTGCTGGAGTGACTGGCTGGGTACATGACGGGAGAGCAGTGCCTGTTGTCTGCCATGACTTCAGCAAGGCTTTTAACCCTACCTCCCAGAACACCCTCACAGGCAGCTCAGGAAGTGTGGCTTAGACGAGTGGACACTGAGGGGGTTGAGACCTGGCTGAATGGCGGAGCTCAGAGGGTTGTGAGCGTGGCGCTCAGTTCTGGGGCCAGCCTCGTTTGACCAGTTGCCCAGTGACCTGGCAGAAGGGACGGAGAGCACCCTCAGCACGTTTGCTGATGATATGGGACTGGGAGGAGTGGCTGAGGCACCACAAGGC
>NW_020890347.1:0-1707 GCF_003945725.1 Corapipo altera
GCCTTGTGGTGCCTCAGCCACTCCTCCCAGTCCCATATCATCAGCAACGTGCTGAGGGTGCTCTCCGTCCCTTCTGCCAGGTCACTGGGCAACTGGTCAAACGAGGCTGGCCCCAGAACTGAGCGCCACGCTCACAACCCTCTGAGCTCCGCCATTCAGCCAGATCTCAACCCCCTCAGTGTCCACTCGTCTAAGCCACACTTCCTGAGCTGCCTGTGAGGGTGTTCTGGGAGGTAGGGTTAAAAGCCTTGCTGAAGTCATGGCAGACAACAGGCACTGCTCTCCCGTCATGTACCCAGCCAGTCACTCCAGCAGAGAAGGCTAGGAGACTGCTCAAGCATGATTTTCCCTTCCTTTTATTCCACAGGCTTAGAGATGACATGCAGCATGAGCTGTTTGTCCCCTTTCTGGGGATGGAGGTGACCCTGATGGGCCTATCATTTCCTGGGTCCATCTTGCTGCCCTTTTTTGAAGACTGGAGTGATGTTGGCTTTCCTGCAGTCCTCAGGCACCTCTGCTGGGGAATCAGCGTCCCTGATGTGCTGGCAGTGTTCCCTCTGGCTGGGGCAGGAGCAGAGATTTGCCTTGGCCAGGGCCAGAGCCCTGAAGTGGCACTGCCCGAACAGCACTTTTCGTGCAACAGCGGCTGCCCAAGAGCCCTCGGTGGCTGCCCCAGGGCCTGGCATTTGACCCTGCTCTTGCTGCAGCAGCAGCCGCCCCGGCTCTGTGGTTACTGAGGGCTCGGGACCCGCCTCGGAACCTCGGTTACCAAGGGGCTGCCTCACAGTGGGTGATGGGGGGCTGGGCCATCCCTGCCTGTATTTCAGGTGCACGATGCTGATGTCACAGTGGCCACTGTGACCCGTGAGGCCAAGGGCACAAAAGGGGACTCTGGGCTCAGGCCCAGTGTCAGTTACCTGATCACGAGAGGAGAAGGAAGAGGAGGGACAGCCCCCCCTCTTGCAAGCGCCTCTCGATTCTTTTGAACAGAGAGTGGAGGAGCACCTGGAAGAGACCTTGGTGTTCCTCAACCAGACGACAGGAGACTGCAGAGAGAGACCGGGCTCACACAGGGCTGACCAGCGAGTCAGGGGGCTCTACGCCTCAGGGCTCTGGCCCTGTGTTGCAAACTAGTCTCACTTCTGCCTCAGAACCAGTGAAGGAGCACCTGGAAGAGACCTTGGTGTTCCAACGACAGGGACCCACTACTGACAGTCACCATGTCAGACAGGAAGGAGAAGCCCCTTGAAGGGAGGGAGCAAGGTGAGAGCAAAGTGCCCCTCCCGCAGCCTGGCAGAGGGGCTGTCGGGGCGGGCAGTACAGGTGCCATGCCCGGGGCCATTGTCTCTCTCCCCTCCAGCATGCCTGCTGTGTCAGCGATCAGAGGCTGACCCGGACATCTGCGGGGAAAAACTCCAGAAACATGGGATCTGTGCCCACGTGTTCTGCCTGGTGAGTTGCTATGTGGGCTCCCTCCACTTTTTGCCAGGCAGTCCCTGCCACTGTCTCCTCATCAGTGAGTGTCATTTTCCTGCAGTATTTTGCCAGCCTTCTTGATCAGCAAGAGAATGAACGAGTAGGACTCCAGGGCTTTCTCCCAAGGGATATCCTACATGCAGTCAAGCGGGCGGCACAGAAGGTGAGAGCCTGACAAGAGCAGGGAGATTTGTGCCAGGCGAGGTTTGCTGGAGCTTAGCCCAGACCCCA
>NW_020890348.1:0-1707 GCF_003945725.1 Corapipo altera
GGAGCAGGTGGGACATGAGCAGGACAGAGGCAAGCGGGATGGAGCGAGGAGTGGGGACCAGCAGGGGACCCTGGCCAACACTGGATTCACCACCACGCTGGGCACTGCCTTAAATACCCCCCTGTGGGCGCTCACTGGCCAGCTTGGCACCGAGCACACCTTTACACGATGTTGAATGGCTAAGCTGCTGGTATACAGGCAGGCTGGCTCTGCCAAGGCGGGAAAATGTACCAACTTTGTGTTGGAGACTCTCCAGGGGTTCCCCAAGACTCCAGCAATCAGTCTAAAATGTTTTCCTAGGCTGACAAAGACAGCCTTGCAAAGAGCTAAAGCTGGTGTCTGCAATTCTGTTCAGTCACTGGGCTCCGGGGGAGGTTCCTGGTAGCCTGCAAAACTTTCACTTGGAAAGTACATCACCTGATGGAAATACTTTCGTTAGTGTGAAGTGGTTAATTGCTGCTTGGGACACTTTAAACCACTTGAAAGAAGCCTTGCACAAGGAGCTGAATTGCTCCAGTAACACCTCTAGCGCCTCCGCGGGACAGATAATTCCCAGTTCCTTATTGCAGAGGTCAATATCAAAACAAAGTAGAGAGTAAGAAATAAAAAATCTATTACAACCAACAACTGGTCCTAGCAGCCAAAGCTTCCAGGCTTTCTTTCCTGGGGGAAAGGGTTGCTGTTCCCTTCTTTCAGCCCTGAGCTGCAATGGCCTGTCCCACCTCCTGGAAAATTGAATCAAACTGAAGATTCCTGCCAGACAAAAGGTGCCACCACAGAAAGGTCTTGCTGCCCAAGAAGTGCCCAGGCTGCCCCACCACCTACACCTCAAAGCCAAAGCTTCCAGACTTTCTTTCCTTGGGGTAAGGCTGTTGTTTCTTTCTTTTCGGAACCCTGCACTCGACTCCCAAAATTGAAGAGAGACAAAGATTCCTCCCAGACATGAGGTGCCCAGTCCAGGCCTCCCTGGACACTGCCAGTGCCACATCAAGATCCTGTGCAGCACCAGGATCCTACGGCAAAAGCAGGTGTTCCAGACTCCAGGGCTCTTCCCTGATCCAGTATGGCAAGAGCAGAAGACAGAGTATCTGGGCACCTCGGTTACTTCTGGCAAGAGACTCCATCCCTCCCAGAGCCTCTGGGAGACCTGCCGGAGTCACACCCCGGAGCCCCTCTGGCCAGGTCTCCCTGCTGCCTGGGAGGGGCGGGGAAGAGCAGAGCCCGCTCCTCGTCGAGGATGCACATGGCCAGCAAAAGGCTGCGGGGAGGAGTGGGAGCCCAGGCCATTGCAGTCTAAGATTCCCAGGAGCAGGTGGCCCAGCAGCTCCTGTCCCCAAGACACCGGTTCTCAATCCACGGCTCCCAAGAAGCTGCGGCTTTGCCGGAGGAGAAAATCCTTTCTCTGGATCTGGACAAGATCGTCCAGCGATGAAGGCAAGTGCTTCCAACTCCAGGGCTGTCTCTTGAGCCACCTCTAGAGTAGAATATCAGGGAATATCTCCGCATCTCTGTTCCTTCCTGCGATAGCCTCCATCCCTTCCCCAAGCTCTGGCAGTCCTGGTGGACTGCAGGCACATTAGCCTCTGCCCAAGGAACAAAATCCAGCCTATACAGCAAGGACTTCAAGTATTTCAGTTTTGAGCCAGTAGGGCACTGCAGTACTGTTGTGTAAACACTAAATAAGGAGAAGGGGAAGGAAGAAAATAG
>NW_020890349.1:0-1707 GCF_003945725.1 Corapipo altera
GCCCAGGGGGGTCATGGGTGGTCTTGGGTGGTCCTGGATGGAGGTGGTGGGTCCAGGGTGGTCATGGGGGGTTCTGGGTGCTGAGGAATGGTCCTGGGTGGGGATGGTGGGTCCTGGGTGGTCCTGGGTGGTCCTGAAGGGTCCTGGGTGGGGATGGTGGGTCCTGGGTGCTGGGGAAGGGTGGTCATGAGGGGTCCAAGGTGGTCATGGGCGGTCCAGGGTGGCCTTGGGTGGTCCTGGGTGGGGATGGTGGTATGGGGTGGTGGTGGGTGGTCTAGGGTGGTCATGAGGTGTCCAGGGTGGTCCTGGGTGTTGGGGAATGGTCCAGGGTGGTCATGGGTGGCCCAGGGGGGTTCATGGGTGGTCTTGGGTGGTCCTGGGTGGAGGTGATGGGTCCACGGTGGTCACGGGTGGTCCTGGGTGGTGGGGGGAGGCCTTGGGTGTTCGAGGAGGTCCAGGGTGGTGTTGGGTGGTCCTGAGTGGTTCTGGGTGGTCCTGGGTGGGGATGGTGGGTCCTGGGGGCTCCTGGGTGGTTGGGGGATAGTGGTCCCAAGTGTTTGAGGACATTCAGGGTGGTCCTGGGTGGTCCAGGGTGGTCCTGGGGGCTCCTGGGTGGGGCTGGTGGTACGGGGTGGTGGTGGGTGGTCCAGGGTGGTCATGGTGGGTCTTGGGGGCTCCTGGGTGGTTGTGGGGGGTCCTGAGTGTTTGAGGACATCCAGGGTGGTCCTGGGGGCTCCTGGGTGGTCCAGGGTGGTTGTGGGGGCTCCTGAGTGTTTGAGGACATCCAGGGTGGTCCCAGGGGCTGCTGGGTGGTCATGGGGGGCTCCCAGGTGGTTGTGGGAGCTCCTGAGTGTTTGAGGACATCCTGGGTGGTCCCAGGGGCTCCTGGGTGGTCCTGGGTGGTTGTGGGGGGTCCTGAGTGTTTGAGGACATCCAGGGTGGTCCTGGGTGGTCTAGGGTGGTCATGGGGGGGTCCTGGGTGGTTGTGGGGGCTCCTGAGTGTTTGAGGACATCCCAGGTGGTCCCAGGGGCTCCTGGGGGCTCCTGAGTGGTTGTGGGGGCTCCTGAGTGTTTGAGGACATCCCGGGTGGACCCAGGGGCTCCTGGGTGGTCATGGGGGGCTCCAGGGTGGTTGTGGGGGCTCCTGAGTGTTTGAGGACATCCCGGGTGGTCCCGGGTGGTCCCGGGTGTGGGCAGGCGGGTCCTGGCCGCACGTACTTGGCTCGCAGCCCCTGCACGGCCTCGGCCACGCGGGCGCTGTGGAGGTTGCGCTGGCGCTGGAGGCTCTCGCCGGCCTGGAGGACCAGCTGGACCTTCTGCAGGTTGAGCTCCAGGGTGGTGGTGAAGTCCTTGTGCTTCTTGAGGGCCTTGGTGACCCCCTCCACCGTGTCGGGCAGCTCGGCGTGGGCCAGGGTGGTCTCCTGGGGGAGGGGTGGGGAGGGGGGGACGGTCACGCGCCGTCCTCGGCCCGGTCACCCCAAAGCCACAGGAGGTCCAGCGGGATCTTCTGTCGCCCAAAGCCACCAACCAGGACCTCCTCCCATCCAAATCGATCATTCGAGACCTTCTCCCACCCATTTCTATCATCCAAGACCTTCCCTCACCCAAATCCATCAATCATAGAGCTTCTCCCACCCAAATCCATCATCCAAGACCTTCTCCCATCCATCTTCATTGACCAAGACCTTCCCTCACCCAAATCCATCA
>NW_020890350.1:0-1706 GCF_003945725.1 Corapipo altera
GATGTGATGTCACAACAAGGATGTGATGTCACAGGGAGGATGCAATGTCACAGGTAAGCACAGGATGTCACAGGGACAATGTGATGTTGCAGGGGAGGATGTGATGTCAAAGGGATAATATGGTATCACAGGAGAGATTTGATATCTTATGATGGATGTGATGTCAGAGGAGATGTGATGTCACAGAGGAGATGTGATGTCACGGGGAGGATGTGATGTCATGGGGCAGGTGTGATGTCAGAGGGATGATATAATATCACAAGAGAGATGTGGTGTCATCTGATGGATGTGATGTCACAGGGAGGATGTGATGTCACGGACGAGCATGAGATGTCACAGGGATGATATGATGTCACAGCAGAGATGTGATGTCACAGGAAGGATGTAATGTCAAAGGAAATGTGATGTCATATGATGATTGTGTCATAGGGGAGACTGTGATGTCATGGGGAGGTATGATGTCACAGGAGAGCTGTGATGTCATTTGATGGATGTGACATCATAGAGGAGATGTGATGTCACAGGAAGGGTGTGATGTCACAGGGGAACTGTGATGTCACAGGGATGATATGGTATCACAGGAGAGATGTGATGTCATATGATGGATGTACCATCATAGAGGAGCCTTGATATCACAATACGGATGTGATGTCCTGGGGAGGATGTGATGTCACAGGGGAGAAGATGACATCATAGGGGGATGTGATGTCATAAGGTAGATGTGATGTCACAGGAAGAATGTGATGTCACAGGGAGCATGTGATGTCATTGAGGAGTGACACACACACACCCCCTTGCTCCAGCTAAAACTGTGGAATTTGTCTTTGTTGCCCTTGGGTTCATGGTCAGGCTGTTTCATTTCCAGGGATGTCTAGAGATGAGTTAAGGGGAGCTCAGACCTTTTGGTGAGGAAGGACTTGTTTACTCTGGAGCATTTGAACTCAGCCTTTGTTCCTGGTTTCTTCCCACTCTTTCAGAGCAGTTCATGTCCCAGGGTGAAAGCTCTGATTCCCCAGCACAGTCAGGTTCTCCTGAGCTCAGGATGTTTCACTGGTCTCATTTTTCTCCGGTATTAATGCTGTGCCAAATTCTTGCTTTGTAGGTCAGTGAAATGTTAGAAGAGAGAGAATCTCACCTGGATCTTGGACAGAACACTTATATAGTTCTTTAGTCTATTGAATTCTTCCCTAATAGTTCTGGATGACAGGACACCCATGTGGAAAGTCCCTTTTCTGGTTTTCAGGACTTAAAAGAGATGCTTTTCTGATGTGGGTATTTATTGGAGTGTTATTGATTCAACTGTGAGCGTTGAATTGAGTGTTCCTTGTACCTTTAAAAAGTGCAACCCCTTTCATCTGTTGTTTTAAAAACCATGCATTAGATGTCAGATGACATAAAGACAGCACGTAGAGATAACCCTGATGTAAGTGATGGTTCCAGTCATCCGGTGTATGGATCAAAGATTTCCAAGGCTTTGTTCTAAGACAGGTACCGCTCTCCGCCCCCAGCCCACCACAATTTTTAAGTGTGGATATGGATATTCTTTAGCCCTAATTTCTTCATTTGGATCTTTTCCTGAAAAACTGAGATCCTTTGCTCTGGTATAAACTAAGAATTAACTGGAGAGAGTTTTTCTGAGGTTTTTCTCCAATAGCAGGCTTAGGGAGAGAAGGCCCTCAGATACTTTGGGGGAGCTGTGGAGAGCT
>NW_020890351.1:0-1706 GCF_003945725.1 Corapipo altera
ACCTGCCCCATATCTCACCTGCCCCATATTTCACCTGCCCCATATCTCACGTCTCACCTGCCCCATATCTCACCCCTTACCTGTGCCTCACCTGCCCCAGGTACTACGCAGCAGTGGAGGCCAAGAAGGAGCAGAGCAGCAAACACGCGCAGAGCTTCGGGGCGCGGCAGCCCACCATGGGGGGCTCCAACCCGGGGCAGGTACGGGGGGTACTGAGGGCTTTGAGGGTCCCGAGGGGGGGCAGTTTGGGGGTCCCGCTGACCCTGTGCCCCCCCTCCACCTCCCCAGGAGCGAGGGGTCTGGCTGTCCCTGCTGGAGACCCTGCAGGGGCTTTGGGGGTCCTGGGGGGCAGTTTGGGGGTCCCGCTGACCCTGTGCTCCCCCCCCACCTCCCCAGGAGCGAGGGGTCTGGCTGTCCCTCCTGGAGACCCTGCGGGAGCGGGAGCTGCTGCCTGCGGTGACGTTCACCTTCTCGCGGGGCCGCTGCGAGGACCAGGCGGCCGCCCTGGGCTCCCTCGACCTTCTGAGCGGGGCCGAGCGCGGCAGCGTCCGGCAGTTCCTGACGCGCTGCCTGGCCCGGCTGCGGGGCTCCGACCGCCGCCTGCCTCAGGTGAGGCTTTGGGGGCCTCCCGGGGGCTGTGATGTGGGTGCGGGGGTCCCACGGGGCCAGCGACGCCCCTTGTCCCCCCTCTTTGTCAGGTGTTGCAGCTGTCGGAGCTGCTGCAGCGTGGGATCGGGGTGCACCACGGCGGGGTCCTGCCCCTGCTCAAGGAGGTCGTGGAGATGCTCTTCAGCCAGGGCCTGGTCAAGGTGCGTGGGGCAGGCGTGGGGCCGCGGGCAAGGTGCTGCATCCCCATGTGGGGAATGGGGTCCTACCCTGCCGTGGCACTGCCCCATGGCGGCACCTCCAGCCCCACGCCCGCTCCAGGTGCTGTTTGCCACCGAGACCTTCGCCATGGGGGTGAACATGCCGGCGCGAACCGTCGTCTTCGATTCCATCCGCAAACACGACGGGAACAACTTCCGCGATCTCCTGCCCGGTGCGGGGCCGGGGGGCGGCTGTGGGGTCACCGGGGCCGTGGGGCACCTGTGGGGCAGCATTTGGGGTCTCGGTGACATCTCTGTTGGGTTCCACCAGAGCGTTCCTGTAAATGGGGGACTGCAGGGCAGCTGTCGGGGTCTGAGTGCCGTGTCCTAAATGTCTCCACGGGGTCACATGTGTAACGTGGGTGTTGTGGGGCAGCTGTCGGTCGCTGTGGGGCAGGTGGGAAACAGGACTGAAAAAACAGTGGGAAGTGTGACCAGGATACGTCAGACGAAAGCGTTGGGAGATGAGTGGAAAAACAGCAGGAAACGCGATTGAAAACCAGGGGGAAACAAGAGGGGAAAATGGTGGGAAACGTGAGGGGAAAATGGCAGGAAACGTGAGGGGAAAATGGCGGGAAACATGAGGGGAAAATGGCGGGAAATGTAAAGAAAATGGCGGGAAACGTGAGGGGAAAACGGGGGGAAACGTGAGGGGAAAATGGCGGGAAATGTGAGGGAAAAACGGTGGGAAATGTGAGGGGAAAACGGTGGGAAATGTGAGGGGAAAACGGCAGGAAATGTGAGGGGAAAACGGTGGGAAACGTGAGGGAAAAACGATGGGAAATGTGAGGGGAAAACGGGAAACGTGAGGGGAAAATGGCGGGAAATGTGAGGGGAAAA
>NW_020890352.1:0-1302 GCF_003945725.1 Corapipo altera
GCTGCCTGCCAGGCTCAGCTCTCAGCCCGGCCAAGGAGCTGCCACGGGTCTGGGGGAGAAGGGCTGTGGGGAAGGAACAACTCCTGGGAGGGCAGAGCAGGGCAGAGTCCTTCTGATCTTCACAGTGTGCTGCAGGGATGAGGGCTGGTCACAGCTCCAGATCAAAGCAGGAAATTTCCCAGAATGTATTTGCAAGAGGCACAGACAGACCTTAAAGTACCTTAAAGAGAATGAAGCAGTTCTTTCAGTGTTATACTCTGGGCTGTCTCGGTTCTGATTGAGACAGGGAAATTAATCTCAGAGCACAGGAGGAGACACTGAAACTTGAACTCTGTTAGCTTAGAAGGGATTGAACCTGAGAGTATCAGACATCAAAACTGTCTTATAGACACTAACAGTGTCACTTTTCCAGCCTCCCCAAAATTGCTCTGATATTGCCATCAGAGGCTACCCAGGCAGAGATGCCCCTGGGTAGTGCCCTGTGCTGCTGGGAGGGCTCTGCAGGGCAGAGCTGAGCCCCCAGGGCTGGGATGGGCTCTGGCAGCACTGGCAGGGCCCAGCCCTGGGCCCGGGGAAGCAGTTGCTGGCAGGGACAGCTCCAGGCAGCAGAGCCCTGGGCAGGGAGTGGGGAACAAGTGCCCCCAAGGCCTTGGGGCAGCTCCGGGGGCCCTTCCCTGCAGCTCTGCTGGGCACTGTGTGCTGGGTCATAGAAATGAGGATTCCTGCAGTGGAAAAGAACCTTCCCCAAGTTTGATGGTAAAAATAGAAAACAGAGGCAAAGTTATTCTAAGCTCAGACTAAGCTTCTGCTCTGCAGCCCCAGCTCTTGAGTCATGGGTGTAGAGATGGAACTTTTGTATTCAAGGTCTGTTACATCTGACATTCCTTGTGTGTGTGACAGCTCTACCAAAAAAAAAATCCATGTCCCTCTGCATTAGAGCAAAACTGACTCCTTGGCAGTGCATTTGGTGACATTTGACACATCAATTTCTTTTAAAAATGGAGTTACTTTTTCACAGAAGTCTGTCTTATCTGTTCCCTGTCCTTTCCTTTTCTGAAACAGATCCTGTGCTAGAGGAACAGTAAATGTCCAACAGCAGCTCCATGGCCCAGTTCCTCCTCCTGGCATTGACAGACAGGAGGGAGCTGCAGCTCCTGCACTTCTGCCTCTTCCTGGCCATCTCCCTGGCTGCCCTCCTGGCCAACGGCCTCATCCTCAGCGCCGTAGCCTGTGACCACCACCTGCACACCCCCATGGGCTTCTTCCTGCTCAACCTCTCCCTCACAGACCTGGGCTGCATCT
>NW_020890352.1:1402-1706 GCF_003945725.1 Corapipo altera
GGGATGTGCTGCACAGCTCTTTTTCTTTGTCTTCTTCATCTCATCAGAGTTTTTCCTCCTCACCATCATGTGCTACGACCGCTACGTTGCCATCTGCAAACCCCTGCACTACGGGACCCTCCTGGGCAGCAGAGCTTGTGCCCACATGGCAGCAGCTGCCTGGGCCACTGGCTTTCTCAATGCTCTGCTGCACACAGCCAATACATTTTCCCTGCCTCTGTGCCAGGGCAATGCCCTGGGCCAGTTCTTCTGTGAACTCCCACACATCCTCAAGCTCTCCTGCTCACACTCCAGCATCAGGAAA
>NW_020890353.1:0-350 GCF_003945725.1 Corapipo altera
TCAGAGCCTTTGTTTAGATTTTTGAGGCCTGCACTGAGACTGCGAATGCTACTCCCAAAAATTGCACAGAGATGAAGATTCCTCCCAGAGCAAAGGTGCCACACCAGAATTCTCTTGCTGCCCATGGAGTATCCAGGCTGACCCACCAGGTGCACCAGAAAGCCAAAGCTTCCAAGCTTCCTTTCCTGTGAATCAGAGCCTTAGTTTGGATTTTCCAGGCCTGCACTGAGACTGCGAATCCTACTCCCAAGAATTCTACAAAGATGAAGATTCCTCCGAGAGCTAAGGTGCCACACCAGAATTCTCTTGCTGCCGATGTAGTGTCCAGACTGATCCAGTAAGTGCACCAG
>NW_020890353.1:450-1706 GCF_003945725.1 Corapipo altera
CAAGCTTCTTTTCCTGTGAATCAGAGCCTTAGTTTGGATTTTTGAGGCCTGCACTGAGACTGCGAATCCTACTCCCAAGAATTCTACAAAGATGAAGATTCCTCCGAGAGCTAAGGTGCCACACCAGAATTCTCTTGCTGCCGATGTAGTGTCCAGACTGATCCAGTAAGTGCACCAGAAAGCCCAAGTTTCCAGGCTTTCTTTCCCTTCAAGAAGAGCTTTTGTTTGCTGTTTTGAGCCGTGCACTGAGACTGCGAATCCTGATCCCAAAATTCCACAGAGATGAAGATCCCTCCCAGAGCAAAGGTAACACCAGGAAAGCTTTTGCTACGCATGGAGTTCCGAGTCTGACCCACCAAGTGCACCAGAAAGCCCAAGCTTCAAGGCTTTCTTTCCTTTGATTAAGATTTTTTTCTTTGTTTTTTTGAACTCTGCACTGAAACTGTCAGTTCCACTCCCAGAAGTCCACAGACATGAAGATTCCTCTTAGAGGAAAGGTACCACGAAGAAAGCTCTTGCTGGCCATGAAGTTCCCAGGCTGGCCCACCTAGTGCACCAGAAAACTCAAGCTTATAACCTTCCTTTCCTGTGAATCAGAGCCTTTTTTTAGATTTTTGAGGCCTGCACTGAGACTGCGAGTCCTACTCCCAAAAATTCCACAGGGATGAAGATTCCTCTTAGAGCAAAGGTACCACCAAGATAGCTGTTGCTGCCCATGGAGTTCCCAGTCTGACCCAGCAAGTGCACCAGAAAGCCCAAGCTTCCAGGCTTTCTTTCGTTTTATTAAGATTTTTTTGTTTGTTTTTTTGAACTCTGCACTGAAACTGTCAGTTCCACTCCTTGAAGTCCACAGACATGAAGATTCCTCTTAGAGCAAAGGTACCAGAAGAAAGCTCTTGCTGGCCATGAAGTTCCCAGGCTGGCCCACCAAGTGCACCAGAAAACCCAAGCTTCCAGGCTTTCTTTCCCTTCAAGAAGAGTTTTTGTTTGCTTTTTTGAGGCCTGGACTGCGACTGCGAATCCTACTCCCGAAAATTCCACAGAGATGAAGAATCCTCCGAGAGCAAAGGTACCACCAAGAAAGCTTTTTCTGCCCATGGAGTTCCCAGTCTGACCCACCAAGTGCACCAGAAAGCCCAAGCTTATAACCTTCTTTTCCTGTGAATCAGAGCCGTTGTTTAGATTTTTGAGCCCTGCACTGAAACTGCAAGTCCTACTCCCAAAAATTCCACAGACATGAAGATTCCTCTTAGAGC
>NW_020890354.1:0-848 GCF_003945725.1 Corapipo altera
GCCCAGGTGTGTGCCCAGGTGTGTGCCCAGGTGAGTCACCTGTTCCAGGCTCTTAACCAGAGGCCACACCCACCACACCCTGGTGCCACCTGGGGTCACCTGTGTCACTCTGGGGGTCTCAGGGGTGGTGCCCAGGTGCCCCCAGGTGTGTGCCCAGGTGAGTCACCTGCTCCAGGTTCTCAACCAGGTGCCACTCCCACCACTCCCTGGTGCCACCTGGGGTCACTTGTGCTACTCTGGGGGTCTCAGGAGTGGTGCCCAGGTGCCCCCAGGTGTGCCCAGGTGTGTGCCCAGGTGTGTGCCCAGGTGAGTCACCTGTTCCAGGCTCTCAACCAGGAACCACTTCCATCACATCCTGGTACCACCTGGTGCCACCTGGGGTCACTCGTGGCGCTCTGGGGGTCTCAGGGGTGGTGCCCAGGTGTGTGCCCAGGTGTGCCCAGGTGTGTGCCCAGGTGTGTGCCCAGGTGAGTCACCTGCTCCAGAACCTCAACCAGAGGCCACTCCCACCACACCCTGGTGCCACCTGGTGCCACCTGTGTCGCTCTGGGGGTCTCACGGGTGGCGCCCAGGTGTGCCCAGGTGCCCCCAGGTGTGTGCCCAGGTGTGTGCCCAGGTGAGTCACCTGTTCCAGAACCTCAACCAGGGGCCACTCCAGACACACCCTGGTGCCACCTGGGGTCACTTGTGTCGCTCTGGGGGTCTCAGGGGTGGTTCCCAGGTGTGCCCAGGTGTGTGCCCAGGTGTGTGCCCAGGTGAGTCACCTGCTCCAAAACCTCAACCAGGTGCCACTCCCACCACACTCTGGTGCCACCTGGGGTCACTTGTGTCACTCTGGGGGTCTCAGG
>NW_020890354.1:858-1706 GCF_003945725.1 Corapipo altera
GCCCAGGTGTGTGCCCAGGTGTGTGCCCAGGTGAGTCACCTGTTCCAGGCTCTTAACCAGAGGCCACACCCACCACACCCTGGTGCCACCTGGGGTCACCTGTGTCACTCTGGGGGTCTCAGGGGTGGTGCCCAGGTGCCCCCAGGTGTGTGCCCAGGTGAGTCACCTGCTCCAGGTTCTCAACCAGGTGCCACTCCCACCACTCCCTGGTGCCACCTGGGGTCACTTGTGCTACTCTGGGGGTCTCAGGAGTGGTGCCCAGGTGCCCCCAGGTGTGCCCAGGTGTGTGCCCAGGTGTGTGCCCAGGTGAGTCACCTGTTCCAGGCTCTCAACCAGGAACCACTTCCATCACATCCTGGTACCACCTGGTGCCACCTGGGGTCACTCGTGGCGCTCTGGGGGTCTCAGGGGTGGTGCCCAGGTGTGTGCCCAGGTGTGCCCAGGTGTGTGCCCAGGTGTGTGCCCAGGTGAGTCACCTGCTCCAGAACCTCAACCAGAGGCCACTCCCACCACACCCTGGTGCCACCTGGTGCCACCTGTGTCGCTCTGGGGGTCTCACGGGTGGCGCCCAGGTGTGCCCAGGTGCCCCCAGGTGTGTGCCCAGGTGTGTGCCCAGGTGAGTCACCTGTTCCAGAACCTCAACCAGGGGCCACTCCAGACACACCCTGGTGCCACCTGGGGTCACTTGTGTCGCTCTGGGGGTCTCAGGGGTGGTTCCCAGGTGTGCCCAGGTGTGTGCCCAGGTGTGTGCCCAGGTGAGTCACCTGCTCCAAAACCTCAACCAGGTGCCACTCCCACCACACTCTGGTGCCACCTGGGGTCACTTGTGTCACTCTGGGGGTCTCAGG
>NW_020890355.1:0-1705 GCF_003945725.1 Corapipo altera
GTATCCCAACTATCCCCAGGTATCTCCAGGTATCCCCAGGTGTATCCCCAGCTATCTCCAGGTGTATCCCAGCTATCTCCAGGTATCCCCAGGTATATCCCCGGTATTCCCAGCTATCTCCAGGTATATCCCCAGTATCCCCAGGTGTATCCAGGTGTCCCCAGGTATCTCCAGGTGTATCCCAGGTATCCCCAGGTGTATCCAGGTGTATCCAGGTATCCCCAGGTATCCCCAGGTGCCCCCCCCCTGTACCTCCCCTCTCTCCCTCCCTCCCCCCCGTCCCAGTTCCTGTCTGTCTGCGCCGCGGCCACGCGGGATCACCCGGAGGTTCTCCCGTTCCTGCGCTCCCGCCACGCGCGGGCGCAGCCGGAATTCCGCGGCTCCGCCGAGTTCCGCAACATCCTGGGGCGGCTCCTGCGGCGCCTCCGGAGCCGCCGCAGCAAAACCTTCGTCTACATCAACGAGCTCTGCACCGTCCTCAAGGCCCGCGCGCTCCGGCGACGCCTCCCGCTGCTCCCGCTCCCCGGCGGCGGCGGCGGCGGCGTTCCCGCACGGAATTCCGGCGGCGACGCCTCCCAGTATCCCACCAGCTCGTCCCAGTGTCCCGGCGGCTCATCCCAGTGTCCCGGCGGCTCATCCCAGTATCCCGATGGCCTGACGGCCCAGCAGCCCAACGGCACTTCCCGCTATCCCGACGGCGCTTCCCGGTATCCCGACGGCGCTTCCTCCCGGCATCCCAACAGCAGCAGCAGCAGCAGCACTTCCTGCCAGGATCCTGGCATTCCAACCCACCGGCCCGGCGATCCCGACAGCTCTTCCCATCGCTCCGATGGCTCATCCCAACGTCCCAGTGATTCATCCCAGTATCCTGATGACTCATCCCAGTATCCTGATGGCTCATCCCAACGTCCCGATGGCTCATTCCAGTATCCTGATGGTTCATCCCAACGTCCTGATGGTTCATCCCGACATCCCGATGGTTCATCCCAATATCCTGATGGTTCATCCCAATATCCTGATGGTTCATCCCAACATCCCGATGGTTCTTCCCGTTGCCTTGATGGCTCTTCCCAACGTCCCGAGGGCTCCTCCCAGTGTCCCGATGGTTCCTCCCAGCGTCTCGACGGCCCTTCCCAACATCCCGACGCCTCATCCCACCATCCCGACAGCTCCTCCCGCCGCCCCGACCCCTCCCCCCGCCGCTCCGGCGGCTCCCGGCGGCAGATCCGCTACCTGGAGAACCTGCTGCGCGTCTACGCCGGCGAGATCCGGCGGCTGCAGGAGCGGGAGCTGGACTTCCAGGAGCTGGACAGCGCCGACTCGCCCTACCTGCAGGAGAACCGGCTCAAGCGGCGCATGATGCGCATCTTCCGCCGCCTCTGCCAGCTCAAGGAGTGCAGCTCCCTCACCGGGAGGGTCCTGGAGCAGCGGATCCGCTTCCGGGGGACGCGGTACCCGGAGGTGAACCGGCGCATCGAGCGCTTCATCAACCGCCCCGACGCCTTCCCCGACTACTCCGACATCCTGCGGGAGATCCGCGGGGCCAGCGAGCGCCACGGGCTGGGCTTGGCCCGCAGGCACATGGAGAACATGGCCCAGGAGGCCTTCAGGGAGGTCGGGAACAGGCTCCAGGAGAGGAGGCACCTGGACCTCGTCTACAACTTCGGGAGTCACCTCACGGATCAGTACCGGCCCGGTCAGGGAG
>NW_020890356.1:0-480 GCF_003945725.1 Corapipo altera
ATGATCAGACAAAAGATCTTAATCAGAATTATTTACTACACAATACAGAGGCTAAAACTACAAGTACTACAGTATAAAATTGGATAGTGCACTATCCAATTATTGCAATTATTGAAACAATTATATTAAAGCTAGCCAAAAGAAATAATTATTGTGTAGAGATCTGATGTAACTCACCCAGACCAACGGTCATGGGGAGATTTCTTTTGCTCAGCCTTGAGAAGTGTCCTTGGAGGGCGTCCCCACCCAAGGCAGGAATCTCCACACATCTACCCCAAGAAGGGCTCTGGTAGAAGAACCTGCCTGTATGAAAGGGGACTGAACTTCTCTAGTAGGAAGTGATTGACTGCTCCTCCCAAATGTACAGGCCAGTGAGCAGCTTCTCTGTCCCATCCAACTTCCAAAAGCAGGATGTGTGTTTGCAGCTGGGTGAACCAGGTTGGTTTGAGCATCATTCAACACCAAAACCATTCCCATGGT
>NW_020890356.1:580-1028 GCF_003945725.1 Corapipo altera
CAAATGGACAGGCCAGTTACCAGCTTCTCTGTCCCATCCAACTTCCAAAAGCAGGATGTGTGTTTGGAGTTGGGTGAACCAGGCTGGTTTGAGCATCATTCAACACCAAAACCATTCCCATGGTGCCACCGGTAACTCTCAGATCTCACAGACAGCTTGCAGGAGAGCTGGCACTGTTGGCATTGTCTGATGGGATTTTAGGCCTTATCAGGGTAGGCCCTCCTGCCACCCGGGCAGAGAGGCTGGCTGTGAAAGTCCATCCTGGAGAAGCACAGGGAGCCAAGAGTTGGGCTGCTAAGTGACATCCAACAATGGACAGGGGGATGGGACTGAGCAGATGAAAGTGTCTCAGGTAGAGCACCTGGCACTCGGCCTTGTTGAACCTCCTCCAAGTGGCCTGGGCCCATGGATCCAGCCTGTCCAGATCCCTCTGCAGAACCTTCCTGCC
>NW_020890356.1:1128-1705 GCF_003945725.1 Corapipo altera
CCCTTGTGCAGATCATTGAGAAAGAGATTGAAGTGCCCTGAGCCCAGTGCTGAGCCCTGGGAACACCACTGGATGGAACTCCATTGCCCACCACTCCTTGGGCCTGGCCATCCACACAGATGTTTGCCCAGTGAACAGATGCTGCAGAATGTGTTGGATAAAGTTCCTGTAAGCCCAGAATATTGGGATGAGTGCAGATTTAGCTCTGCACAACACAGAAATTCATTCACTTCCTCTTTTCCTCCCTCTGTGGTTCGAGGGAACTTGTGACTTCAGTGTGTGACTCACTGTGTGCAAAGGGCAAATATGGACAGAATCCAGGGCAGGGAGTGTTTGGGCGATCTTGGGATCTGTGCTTGACACAGAAGGTGTTTGCCATTGGTCTAAGACTATCTACTACAGAACGTGGACTTCAGTGGAGGCAATATGGACTTAATATACAGCAGGGGAAGGACTTTTGGTTTTTACTGAGCTGTGCCTTCCTCTGATTTTGTTTACTGGCAGTAAATGAACATCCCTCTGTGTCTAGTGCAGCTCTTTCTCCAAGCCAAGCAGGTGGGAGTTGGTGCCAAGGAGC
>NW_020890357.1:0-244 GCF_003945725.1 Corapipo altera
TCAAGGCCCAAACTAACTCCCAACAAGGAATCCAACTTAAGATTCCTGCCAGACCAAAGGTGCCACCACAGAAAGCTCTTGCTCCCCAAGAAGTTCCCAGGCTGCCACAGCAACTGCACCTCAAAGCCAAGGGATCCAGAATTTTTTTTCCCTGGGGAAAAGGGCTGCTAGTTCCCTTTTCTTTAGCCCTGTCCTGGATAGACCAAACTAACTCCAGAAAGAGTCTCCAGCTGAAGATTCCTGC
>NW_020890357.1:344-1705 GCF_003945725.1 Corapipo altera
CTCTTGCTGCCCAAGAAGTGCCCAGGCTGCCACACCAACTGCACCTCCAAACCAAGGGATCCAGAATTTTTTTTCCCCAGGGGAAAAGGGCTGCTAGTTCCCTTTTCTTTAGCCCTGTCCTGCATAGACCAAACTAAATCCAGAAAGAGTCTCCAGCTGAAGATTCCTGCCAGACCAAAGGTGCCACCACAGAAAGCTCTTGCTGCCCAAGAAGTGCCCAGGCTACCCCACCAACTACGCCACCAAACCAAAAGATCCAGCCTTTTTTACCTGGGGAAAGGGCTGCTAATTCCTTTTTTTTTAGCCCTGTCCTGCATAGGCCAAACTAACTCCTGAAAATAGACTCTAGCTGAAGATTCCTGCCAGACAAAAATTGCCACCACAGAAAGCTCTTGCTGCCCAAGAAATGCCCAGGTTACCCCACCAACTGCAGCTCAAATCCAAGGGATCGAGAATTTTTTTCCAGGGGAAAAGGGCTGCTAATTCCCGTTTTTTTAGCCCTGTCCTACATAGACTAAACTAACTCCAGAAAGAGACTCCAACTTAAGATTCCTGCCAGACAAAAGGTGCCACCACAGAAAGCTCTTGCTGCCCAAGAAGTGCCCGGGCTGCCCCACCAACTGCACCTCCAAGTGAAACGATCCAGACTTTCTTTCCTGGGGGAAAGGGCTGCTAATTCCCTTTTTTTCAGCCCTGCCCTGCATAGACCAAACTAACTTCCAAAATAGACTCCAGGTGAAGATTTCTGCCAGATAAAAGGTGCCACCACAGAAAGCTCTTGCTGCCCAAGAAGTGCCCAGGCTGCCCCACCAACTTCACCTGAAACCAAAGGATCCAGACGTTCTTTTTTGAGGGAAAGGGCTGCTAATTCACCTTTTTTTAGCTCTACCCTGCATAGGGCAAACTAACTACTGAAATAGAGTCCAGCTGCAGTTTCCTGCCAGACCAAAGGTGCCACCACAGAAAGCTCTTACTGCCCTAGAAGTGCCCTGGCTGCCCCAACAAAAGCACATCCAAGCCAAAGGATCCAGACTTTCTTTCCTCGGAGACATGGCTGCTAATTCCCTTTTTTTCAGCCCTACCCTGCATAGGCCAAACTAACTCCCAAGATAGACTCCAGCTGAAGATTTTTGCCAGACAAAAGGTGCCAACACAGAAAGGTCTTGCTGCCCAAGAAGTGCCCAGGCTGCCCCAACAACTGCACCTCCAAGCCAAAGGATCCAGCCTTTTTTTCCTCGGAGAAAGGGCTGCTAATTCCCTTTTTTTCAGCCCTGCCCTACATAGCCTAAACTAACTTTGAAAATAGACTCCAGATGAAGATTCCTGCCATACAAAAGGTGCCACCCCAGAAAGCTCTTGCT
>NW_020890358.1:0-1704 GCF_003945725.1 Corapipo altera
CCTGGGTTAGATCTGACCTGGAAAACCTTGACCCAGGGAGTGTGACGTGCTCAGAGCCCACAGGGGAGGGGGAGGAAGGAGCTCCAAGAGTGTCCTGGGCTGGGTTTTGTCTGTCCCAGCTGAGCCAGAGCCCCTGAGGAAGCTCTGCCTGGGCCTGGGGGGTGTCCCTGGTTTCTGTCCCGGGGTTGGGCTCAGCCCAGGGTCAGTTCTGACCTGGTGGGATGTGAAAAGCTGGAGCCAGGGGAGTGTGAGGTGCTCAGAGCCCACAGCTGTGCCCAGGAAATGGGCAGGAAGGAACCCAAAGTGTGTCCTGGGTTGGGCAGAGCCCTCTGAGGAGGAAGAACTTGCTGTGCCTGACCCTGGGGGTGTCCTTGGCTTCATCTCCAGGGGTTGGGCTCAGCCCAGGGTCAGTTCTGACGTGGTGGGGCTGGAAAACGTCAAGCCAGGGGAGTGAGGAAGGAGCTCATAGTGTGTCCTGGGCTGGGTTTTGTCTGAATGTTGGGCAGCAGAGTCCTCTGAGGGAGCAGGACGTGCTGTGCCTGGGCCTGGGGGTGTCCTTGGTTTGAGCTCCAGGGACTGGACTCTGTCCTGGGTTAGATCTGACCTGGAAAACTTTGACCCAGGGAGTGTGATGAGCTCAGAGCCCGCAAGGGAGGGGCAGGAAGGAGCTCAGAGTGTGTCCTGGGCTGGGTTTTGCCTGTCCCAGAGCCCCTGAGGGAGCAGGACTCGCCCTGGAGCCCGGGTGGGTGGTGAGTGGGGGGTCTCCCCTCATTCCCCCCTCCCTCAAAGTGATCTCTCCCCCCAGGGATGCTGCGGAAGCTGGAGCTGCGGCAGGAGCAGGACCTGCAGGCCGTGGTGGAGGTGGCCAACCACGTCTTCAGCGACGGGGTCACCAACTGGGGCCGGGTGGTGACACTCGTGGCCTTCGGCGCCTTCGTGGCGCGGCAGCTGCGGGGCCCCCAGCGGGACCGGGGCGTCAGCAGCCTGGCCCAGATCCTCACCGACGCCCTCGTGTCCTCCCGCAGGGAATGGCTGCTCAGCCAGGGAGGATGGGTGAGTCACTGGGGATGGCTGCTCAGCCGGGGAGGAGGGGTGAGTCACTGGGGATGGCTGCTCAGCCAGGGAGGAGGGGTGAGTCACAGAATGTTCCAGCCTTTCCCGGTGCTCCGGGGTGTTCCCACGGCCGGCGCCGGGCTGGGGATGAGTCACTGCCCCGGGGACACCCAGGAACTGGGGGCTTCCAGGAGTTCCTACAAGGAACTGGGGTTGGGGGGCTCCAGGAGCTCCTCACAGGAGGTTGGGGGGCTCCAGGAGCTCCTACAAGGAACTGGGATTGAGGGGTTCCAGGAGTTCCTCCAAGGAACTGGGGTTGGGGGGGTTGGGGAGGGGGGAGCGGGATGGGATGGGATGGAGCTGAGGGAGCACCCAAGCACTCGCCAGGAATGGGGTTGTGGGGCTCCAGAAGCTTCTCACAGGGGGTTTGTGGGGTTCCAGGAGCTCCTCCCAGGGGGTTTGTGGGGCTCCAGGAGCTCCTCCCGGGGTTAACCCTGAGGCAGTTTTGGTTAAAATGTGTCCCTGCCCAGTGTGGGGGTGACATTCCCAAGGCCAGGATAGTCCTGGGGGGGTTGGACATTGCTGGGAGCTGGGACAGAGGGATGGGGGAGTGGGATGGGATGGGATGGGATGGGATGGGATGGGATGGGA
>NW_020890359.1:0-847 GCF_003945725.1 Corapipo altera
TTTGCTGTGCCTTTATCGCCCTTCCAGGACCTGCCTGATGTGGGTTTTGGGGTGATTTTGGGTGATTTTGGGGGTTGGGACCCCCAAAATTAATATTTTTAGAGTTTAAGGGTTTCGGAATTGTGGGTTTTGTCTTGGTTTTGGGGGGAAAAACCCGAAATCTGATTTTTTTGGGTCGTTCACTGTACCTTTATCGCCCTTCCAGGACCTTCCCAATGTGGGTTTTGGGGTGATTTTGGGTGATTTTGGGGTTCAGGACCTCAGGAATTGGGGTTTTAGAGTTTAGGGACTTTGGAATTGGGATTTTTGTCGTGGTTTTGGGGGGAAAAGCCCCCAAACCTTTTATTTTTCAGGTGCTTTGTGGTGGGTTTTGCCCTTTTTTGCTGTTTTTTGGTGGCTTTTTTCCGTTTTTCTCCGTTTTTTTCCGCGTTTTTCCCCATTTTTTTCCATTTTCCCCTCATTCCCCAGGTGGAGCCAGTTCAAGCAGTCAGATTTGAGGGATTTCTGGGGGGATTTTTTACCATTTTTGGGTATTTTCGAGTCATTTTTTTGTCATTTTTGAGTCCTTTTTTTGTCGTTTTTCTCCCCGTTTTTCCTCCTTTTTCCCCGTTTTTTCCCCGTTTTTTCCCGTTTCCTCACATTCTCACCCCGTTTTCCAGGATTCCCCAGGTGGAACCGCCGGGAACAGTCGGACTTGAGAGATTTCTGGGGGGATTTTTTACCATTTTTGGGTATTTTCGAGTCATTTTTTTGTCATTTTTGAGTCCTTTTTTTGTCGTTTTTCTCCCCGTTTTTCCTCCTTTTTCCCCGTTTTTTCCCCGTTTTTTCCCGTTTCCTCACATTCTCA
>NW_020890359.1:857-1704 GCF_003945725.1 Corapipo altera
TTTGCTGTGCCTTTATCGCCCTTCCAGGACCTGCCTGATGTGGGTTTTGGGGTGATTTTGGGTGATTTTGGGGGTTGGGACCCCCAAAATTAATATTTTTAGAGTTTAAGGGTTTCGGAATTGTGGGTTTTGTCTTGGTTTTGGGGGGAAAAACCCGAAATCTGATTTTTTTGGGTCGTTCACTGTACCTTTATCGCCCTTCCAGGACCTTCCCAATGTGGGTTTTGGGGTGATTTTGGGTGATTTTGGGGTTCAGGACCTCAGGAATTGGGGTTTTAGAGTTTAGGGACTTTGGAATTGGGATTTTTGTCGTGGTTTTGGGGGGAAAAGCCCCCAAACCTTTTATTTTTCAGGTGCTTTGTGGTGGGTTTTGCCCTTTTTTGCTGTTTTTTGGTGGCTTTTTTCCGTTTTTCTCCGTTTTTTTCCGCGTTTTTCCCCATTTTTTTCCATTTTCCCCTCATTCCCCAGGTGGAGCCAGTTCAAGCAGTCAGATTTGAGGGATTTCTGGGGGGATTTTTTACCATTTTTGGGTATTTTCGAGTCATTTTTTTGTCATTTTTGAGTCCTTTTTTTGTCGTTTTTCTCCCCGTTTTTCCTCCTTTTTCCCCGTTTTTTCCCCGTTTTTTCCCGTTTCCTCACATTCTCACCCCGTTTTCCAGGATTCCCCAGGTGGAACCGCCGGGAACAGTCGGACTTGAGAGATTTCTGGGGGGATTTTTTACCATTTTTGGGTATTTTCGAGTCATTTTTTTGTCATTTTTGAGTCCTTTTTTTGTCGTTTTTCTCCCCGTTTTTCCTCCTTTTTCCCCGTTTTTTCCCCGTTTTTTCCCGTTTCCTCACATTCTCA
>NW_020890360.1:0-1403 GCF_003945725.1 Corapipo altera
AGCAAGAACGTTCTCTCACGGTCTCTTTGCTGTTGGAGGAATCTTCATCTGTATGCAATTTTGGGATTTGGGCTGTCAGCTGGGAGGCAAGGTTGGAAACAGGAAACAGCAGCCGTTATCGCCAGCAAAGAAAACCTGGAAGCTTTGACTTTGTGGTGCAGTTGGTGGGTCAGACTGGGCACTCTACAGGCAGTACTAACTTTCTTTGCTGGCACCTTTGGTCTTCGAGGAATCTTCGTCTGTATGCAATTTTGGGATTCGAACTGGCAGTTGTGAGACAGGGCTGAAAACAGGAAACAGCAACCGTTATCCCCAGGAAAGAAAACCTTGAAGCTTTGACTTTGTGGTGCAGTTGGTGGAGCAGCCTGGGGACTCCATGAGAGGCAAGAGCTTTCTGTGTTGGCAACTTTGGTGTGGGAGGAATCTTTGTATGCAATTTTGGGATTTGGGCTGTCAGTTGGGAGACAGGGCTGAAAACAGAAAATACAACCTTTACTTCCAGGAAAGGAAGCCGGGAAGCTTTGGGTTTATGGTGCAGTTGGTTTGTCAACCTGGGGACTCCACGGGCAGCAAGAACTTTCTGTGCTTGCGCCTTTGCTGTGGGAGGAATCATCATCCGTATGCACTTTTGGGAGTCGGGTTGGCAGTTAGGAAGCAGGTCTGAAAACAGGACACAGAAGCACTTCTCCCCAAAAAAGGAAGCCTGGAAAGTGTGGTTTTAGTGTGCATTTGGTGGGTGAGACTGGAGACTCCTTAGCAGCAAGAGCTTTCTGTGCTGGCACCTTTGTTGTGGGAGGAATTTTCGTCTGTATGCGATTTTGGATGTAGGACTGGCATTTGGGAGGCAAGTTTGAAAACAGGAAACAGCAGCCGTTATCCACAGGAAAGAAAGCCTGCAAACTTTGACTTTGTGGTGCAGTTGGTGGGTCAGACTGGGCACTCTACGGGCAGTACTAACTTTCTTTGCTGGCACCTTTGGTCTTCGAGGAATCTTTGTCTGTATGCAATTTTGGGATTCGAACTGGCAGTCATGAGACAGGGTTGAAAATAGGAAACAGCAGCCGTTATCCCCAGGAAAGAAAGTCTGGAATCTTTGGCTTTGTGGTGCAGTTGGTGGAGCAGCCTGGGGACTCCATGAGAAGCAAGAGTTTTCTGTGCTGGCACCTTGTTTGTGGGAGGAATCTTCAGCCGTATGCAATTTTGGGAGTCAGTTTGACAGTTGGGAGGCAGGACTGAAAACAGGAAACAACAGCCCATATGGGCAGGAAAGAAAGTCTGGAAGCTTTGCCTTTGTGGTGCAGTTGTTTTGTCAGCCAGGGGACTCCCCTGTTAGTCAATAGGATCTTTAGAGGATAACTTAAATAAGATTTTATAAGAGTAATTTCTAATAAGAGATAATGGGA
>NW_020890360.1:1503-1704 GCF_003945725.1 Corapipo altera
AGGGTTATTTAATTTAGCGTTGTTGGGAATTTTTCCTTCTTGCATTTTGTTCCTTGTTTACTTTTCTAGATCCAAAAATGTCTGATAGTCTTTTTGATTGGTTAAATGTTCTTAATGTTAATTCTAAGTTTAAGAAAATATATAGCAATGTGCGGAATGCCTTAAAACACGTATGATTCCTTCACATGCCTTTATAATGCC
>NW_020890361.1:0-1703 GCF_003945725.1 Corapipo altera
GCTCCTGGCCTGCATCTGGCAAAGAGCGAGCGCGCTCAGAGCTGAGGGGGTGCGGGAGAGGCCGGAGAACACAGCCCAGGCCTGGGCTCCAGGAGCAGGCAGGGCCAGCCCCGGGATGCCCAGTGGATGGAGCACGGCTGCCAAGAGATCAGCCCCGGCCCCTCTGCCCTCTCCCTTTCCCTGGGCATGTCCAGAGGGGCTGGGACAGGATGAGGCCAAGGAGGCTGCAGCCAGCAACCCTGTGGCCCAGCTCCAGAACTCACCCTCCTGCGGGGGCTGCACCTGCTGCACCTCTTCAGGCTGCTGTGCTGGAGCAGCCCCAGGGCTTTCCTCCTTCTCCTCCTCCTTCACCCAGGCCAGCTTGGGCACCGGAGGGGGTCTCTGCTGCATGTCTCTGTCTGGCGTTATGGCTACCTGCAGCAGAGATGCCATGAAAAAGCTTTGGCTCCCCAAGTCCTGCAGTCGTGCCTTGAAGGCAGCTGCAAGAGAGAAGCCTGGGAAATGCTCCGCCTCATCCAGTCCCACTGTCTGGCCTCAAGGGCACCTGCCCCAGGGACTGGAGGTGCCTTGAGCAGGCCCAGGTCCCCAGGTCCCACAGTCTGGCCTGCGGATGCACAGGAGAGAGGTGCAGAGCTGCCAGAGTGAGCAACTTGCCCAGCTTCCCCTGAGAAATGCTTCCCTTCCCAGCACACTGGGCCAGCCTCAAAGGCTGAGGGGGCCCAGTGCACCCAGCTTGGGGGGCCACAAACTGCTTACTTCAGCAGAGACAGCTCTCTCCTCAAGAAACTCCAGGCTGGGGGTATCGGCCAGGTGCTGAACAGGAGTGGCGTCAGTGCTCTCCACGCCCTCCATTGTTGTTTCATCGACCTCCTCCATGAGCTCAGGCAGCTCAGAGTCACAGTGTGACACGGCATCGCTCGATGTGGTGTCCCAGTGGGTTGTGTGATCACTGGCTGAGGTGTCACACTTTGCTGGGACAGCAGTCGACGCAGTGCTGACATCAGGCTTTGCCTTCAGCTGGGTCGGGATGGTGTCAGACTGGGCCTGGACATCAGCTGGTGTGATCCTGGACTGTCTACGCCGACTGCGCATGAATTTCATAAATGTCTGCAAGAGAAAGAAGGGCAGGGAAGAGAGGGATGTCCCGTGGAGGGCTGCGACAGCGGTGCTGGGCTGAGCAGTGAGAGCAGGCCCAGCCCAGGGGGGATGGCTGCAGGTACCTGTGCTGCCCTGCGGAAGCGGCCACGGGCACGGAGCTGCTCTTCTGTCCGCTCCTGGCCTGCATCTGGCAAAGAGCGAGCGCGCTCAGAGCTGAGGGGGTGCGGGAGAGGCCGGAGAACACAGCCCAGGCCTGGGCTCCAGGAGCAGGCAGGGCCAGCCCCGGGATGCCCAGTGGATGGAGCACGGCTGCCAAGAGATCAGCCCCGGCCCCTCTGCCCTCTCCCTTTCCCTGGGCATGTCCAGAGGGGCTGGGACAGGATGAGGCCAAGGAGGCTGCAGCCAGCAACCCTGTGGCCCAGCTCCAGAACTCACCCTCCTGCGGGGGCTGCACCTGCTGCACCTCTTCAGGCTGCTGTGCTGGAGCAGCCCCAGGGCTTTCCTCCTTCTCCTCCTCCTTCACCCAGGCCAGCTTGGGCACCGGAGGGGGTCTCTGCTGCATGTCTCTGTCTGGCGTTATGGCTACCTGCAGCAGAGATGCCATG
>NW_020890362.1:0-1703 GCF_003945725.1 Corapipo altera
CTCACCTGTGCCTTTACCTGTCCAGGTGCTCCTGTACGGGCAGCTGTACCGGGTGTCCCTGGAGCTGGAGCTCCCGGAGTCGCCGGTGAACCGGGAGCTCGGCATGTTCATGGTGGCCGTGACCTGTTACGGGGCAGGGGGGCGACCCTTGGCCTCGTCCGCGCGCTCGGTGAGACCCCCGGGACCCCCGAGGGGGGCCATTGATCTGTGGGGCTGAGGGGGTGTGATCTGGGGGGCCATGAGGGGCTGATTTGGGGGTCTCCCCCCTCCCAGGCCACGCTGGGGTGGGATTAGGGAGCTCTGGGGTGGGGTTTTGGGGGCTCTGCGGTGTGATTTGGGGGTCTTTGCCCCACCCTGCGCCATGCTCCATTGGTGCTCCCACCTGCTGAGGGTCTGGGGTGGGATTTGGGGTCTGATTTGGGGTCCCCCTCCCCAATTTGGGGGTCTCCCCCCCCCCCCAGACCATGCTCCATTACCGCTCCCGCCTGCTGAGGACCCTCCACACCGTGGCCTTCGCCGGACTCTTCCTCAGCGGCTTCGCGGAGCAAACCCAGACCCTGGAGGTGGAGCTGATGGACCGCTACCGCGAGGACCCCGTGAGTGGGGGGCTCTAGGGGGGCCTGAAGGGGTCCCAGGGGGGATTTGGGGGGGTTTCAGGGGGTCCTGGGTGGGTTATGGAGGGAGTTTGGGCGGGTCCCAGGGGGGCCTGGGAGGGGGGAGACCCCGGAGGTGGACCCGACCAGGTGAGGGGGCTTGGGGGGGTCCCAGGGTGTCCAGGGTGGTTTGAGAGGTCCCAGGGGGTCCGGGGGTGGTTTGGGGGGTCCAGGTGGGTTTTATGGGGTAGGTCCCAGCCCCTGTGACCCCCCTGTGCCCCCCCAGTACAACCCGACAGTGGAGGTGGTGCTGGAGCTGCGGAGCCGGCGGGTGCAGCTTTACAGGGCCCAGCTGAGGGTCCACGCCCACTTCAGTGGGCTCAGGTAAGTGGGGGGGGGGGGGCTGGAGGGACCCCCAGACCCAAATCCTGCCCCCCAACCTGCCCCCAGACACAGAATCGAACCCCTGATCTGCCCCTGGACCCCCAAACCTGCCCCCAGCCCCACCCCCTGTGTCCACCCCCACGTCAGTGGGCTCAGGTAATTCGGAGGGGGATTTGGACCCCCAGCCCTCTGTCCCACCTGTCTCACCTGCCCTCTCTCACCTCTCCCTTGTCACCTGTGCCAGGTACCTGCTGTACCACTTCCCACTCACCTGTCTCACCTGTCTCACCTGTCCCTGTCTCACCTGTCCAGGTACTTGCTGTACCACTTCCCCCTCACCCGTCTCACCTGTCTTACCTGTCCTTGTCACACCTGTCCCCTCTCACCTGTCCTCTCTCACCTGTCCTTGTCACACCTGTCCCTGTCTCACCTGTCCCCTCTCACCTGTCCTCTCTCACCTGTCCTCTCTCACCTGTCCCTGTCTCACCTGTCCCCTCTCACCTGTCCTCTCTCACCTGTCCCCTCTCACCTGTCCCTGTCTCACCTGTCCCCTCTCACCTGTCCCTGTCTCACTTGTCCTGTCTCACCTGTCCTGTCTCACCTGTCCCCTCTCACCTGTCCCCTCTTACCTGTCCCCTCTCACCTGTCTCCTCTTACCTGTCCCCTCTCACCTGTCCTGTCTCACCTGTCCCCTCTCACCTGTCCCCTCTCACCTGTCCTGTCTCA
>NW_020890363.1:0-1702 GCF_003945725.1 Corapipo altera
CTCCAGCCCCCCCTCCATGACCACACACCAGATCTTCCTGACCCCCAAACCCCCAAACACACCCGTGGTCTTGAACCAGACCCCCCAACCCCCACCCATAGCCCTAAAGTCCCCATGACCACACAAGAATATCCACAATCCCCCCAAACCCATCATTACCCCACACCAGCCCCCCAGCACCCCCTCCATGACCATATACCAGACACCCCCAACCTCCAACTCCCAAACACACCCATGGCCTTGAACCAGACTCCCCAAACCCCGCCCATAGCCCTAAACCAGACCTCTCAAACTCCCCATGACCACACAAGAATATCCACAACCCCCACAAACCCGTCATGGTCGTGAACCAGGCCCCCCTTAAACCTCCCCTTTACCCCACACCAGATCCCCCAACCCCCCTCCATGACCACATACCAGATCCCCCCCACCCCCAACCCCACCCATGGTCCTAAACCAGACCCCCCAAACCCTCCTATGACCACACAACACATACCCACCCCCCAAAAACCCACTCTTGGTGTTGACCCAGATCCCCCCAAACCCATCGTTATCCCACACCAACTCTCCCCCTCCATGACCACACACCAGACCCCCCCACTCACCCCCAAACCCACCCCAGCCCCCCCAGCTCCCCCTTTCCCCCAGACCCCCTCTGCCCCAGCCCGGGGAGCAGTTTGGGGTGGGCTGGGGGCACAATCCCGGGGTCACCGCCCACGTCCCACACCCCGCAGGGGGGTCCCGGCCCCCTGCCCCCACAGAGGGACCCTGGTGGGGGCCAGCGGGTCGGGGCCACCCGGAGTGGCAGGAAAGGGGGGTCGGGAGCCCCCCCGAGCCCCCCCACGCTGCCACCCCAGCCCACTCCACCCGGCACGGCCACCGCGGGCTGCGGGGACACCGCTAAGTGGGGACAGATGTGGGGCCGGCGGCCAAGAGCGGGGACGGGGGGGAGGAGGAGGAGGAGGAGGAGGAGGAGGAGGAGGAAGAGCCCCCCCCGCCTCCCCCAGCGCTGCTCCCACCCAGCTGGTCCCGGCCCCCCCCCGTGGAAAGGGGGGGAAAGAGGAGGAAAAGAGGGAAAAGGGGGGGAAAAAGAAGGGGAAAGAGGAAAAGGGGGGGAGGGGGAAGAGGGCAAAAAAAGGGAAAAGGGGGTAAAGGGGGAAAAAGAGAAAAGTGGGAAAAAGGGGGGAAGGGGGAAAAAAGGGAAAGGGGATAAAAGAGGGGAAAGAGGAAAAGGGGGGAAAAGGGGGAAGGGGAAAAGGGGGGAAAGAGGGAGAAAGGGAGAAAAACAGGAGAAGGGGGAAAAGAGGGAAAGGGGAGAAAGAGGGAGAAAGAGGAAAAGGGGGGAAAAAGAGAAAAGAGGGAAAAAGGGGGGAAGGGAGAAAAAGGGGGGAAGCGGGAAAAAAGAGGGAAAGGGGATAAGGGGAGAAAAGAGAGGAAAAGAGAAGAAAAGGGGGGGAAGGGGGAGAAGAAGGGAAAAGGGGGGGAAGGGGAAAAAGGGGGCAAAGGATGAGGAAGGAAGAAAAAGGGGGAATGGAAAGGAAAACGAAGGAAAGAGGGAAGGGAGGAAGAGCAGGAATGAGAAAGGGAAAAAAGGGGGGAAAGGGGAGGAAAAGGGAGAAAAAGGAGAGGAAACGGGGGAAGGGAAAAAAGGGGGAAAGGGGGAAAAGGGAGAAGAAGGGGAGGGAAGGGGGGAAGGGAAAAA
>NW_020890364.1:0-1702 GCF_003945725.1 Corapipo altera
CGGTGCCCCCCATCAGCACCACCAGCAGCAGCACCCCACGGACAACCACAACTGCTCCTGGCTCAACAACACCCATCTCAACTACTTCAAGCACATCTGTGCCAACACCAACATTCACCACCACCCTACCACCTCCAGGTACTTCTCTGATCGGGGCTTTCATGTGTTTCCATGCTATGGGAGAAATGAAGGTCCCTGGGCACCTCCACTTTTGCCTCTGGGTGGGATTGGAGATGGGATTAATTGCTGTGCATCCCCTTGAAGTAGCCTGTGCCCAAAGCTGGCCCTTGGGTGACTACTTCAGAAGTGTTGAGGATTCAGGGGTCCTGGGGAGAAGGTCTTGGCTTCCCTGATTGTACAGGGCTCTGAGGAGGGGTTTCATCCTGGTGCTCAGCTTAGAGAAATGCTGAGCTGATGGAAAATCTTGCTGTTTCTGCTGTTGGACATCGTTGTTCAGCTGGCGAGAACACATCAGTGGACCTACGGTGTGCAACTGGAGCCTGGCTGCATTTTGTGGCACTGGCATTTCATGTGCTGTTTGTGCAGAGCTGAGCAGACTTTCTTCCCTTTCTCCTCCTGCTCTGCAGTGTCAGTGCTAGTGACTGGCTGTGGTTATAGATATAGGAAGGAAGGATTCCCCTTGCAGGCTTTTGGGAACTGTTTCACTCTCCAAACTGCCACTTGCTGTGAACTGTGGTTTTTGGTTGATACTTTGGCTGAAGAGATCCACTAGAATTCTGGGAAGCCCTTCATCAGGCTGACTTTAAATGACAGGGAAATCCCATGACAATCAGGCAGGAACATATTCACAGAATCAGTTAGGTTGGAAAAGATCTCTGAAATCACTGAGTCCAACCTATGACCCAACACCACTGTGTCAATTCGACCATGGCACTAAGTGCCACATCCAGTCTTTCCATAACACGACCAGGGATGGTGACTCCACCACTTTCCTTGGGACGCCATTGCAATGTCTAATCATCCATTCTGTGAAGTAATACCTACTAATGTTCAGCCTAAGCTTTCCGTGGCTCAACTTGAGACTATCCTCTCATCCTGTCAGGACTTTTGTCATCTCGTTCCCGTGCACAGTTCCTTCCTTGGCCACACCTTTCTCTCTTAGCTCTCAATTCATGAGTTATTGAGATGTCATAGGTAATGAGGCAGACATAGAATGCCCAAGCCAGACTGTAGCATTACTCCTCCTCATCTCTTTCCTATTGGCAAGAGGTCTTTCTGATTTTGTGAGAAGCGCCTTCCAGCACCATCTGTAGTCTCTTTGCTAAGAGAGGAGGGACATGACCCTGTCTGCGTATGGATTTGCAAGGAATCTGCTTCCTGGGGCCAGAAAGGAAGAGCTACTGATAGAGACCTTTCATGTGCCGAGAGTGGGCTGACCTCTTTCCATCTGTGGCAGCTGCCTAACATGCAATTTTTGTTCAGAGCATATGGAGTCCCACTCATGCATCTTGTGCCTTTGTCTTTTTTCTCTGTGCCTGCTGTTTCTAACAGGCCCAGGTTCATCAACACCGAGCACGGCATCCCCTTCAACAAAATCAACAACCACTCCCACTGAAAGACCAGGGGAGACTTCCACCAGCACTGCCAGCACCACGGTGCCCCCCATCAGCACCACCAGCAGCAGCACCCCGGGGACAACCACAACTGCTGCTGGATCAACAACACCCATCTCTACTACTTC
>NW_020890365.1:0-1702 GCF_003945725.1 Corapipo altera
CCCGCCCCGTGCCGGATCCTGGGTGTCCCATGCCATGACCTTCTCCCAGGAAACAGGGAGGTGTCACCCTGATGTCACCGTGTTTCCCCCCCAGCCGCCAGCTGGGCCCAATCAGTGTCTCCTCAGCTGGTGGCACTTTTGGGGACTTTCCATAAATTCCAGAGCCTCTCGGCAGTGCTGGAGCTGGGGCCGGTGAGTGACATCGGGGTGGGGACACTGGGAGCGTTCCTGTGGCTGGGGGGTCCCAGCCACAGGGGTGGCCCTGGAATTGTGACAGTGGAGTCACTCAGATTCCACTTTTCCAGGAAAAATGGGATCTGGCACAGCTGGAGTGATCTGTCCGGGCGTGGCCAGGGGGGTTGTGGCTGTCACCGTGCTGTGGGTGACGGTGGTGGGGGCAGCCACGGGGTGAGGAACTGGGAATGGGAGTGGGAACTGGGAACGGGTGTGGGATGTGGGAAAGGGAACTGGGAATGGGAGGTGGGAACTGGGTCTGAGTGACAGGAACTGGGAATGTGGGTTGGGAGCTGGGAATGGGGGGTGGGAACTGGGAATGGGAACTGGGAATGGGGGTGGGATGGGTGCTGTGGGATGGGATGGATCCCAGGATGGGAGCTGGGAGCCAGGAGTATGTCGGGAGTTGGGATGGGTGCTGGAGCAGGGATGGGATCTGGATGTATCCTGGGATGGGTGCTTAGACGCAGGCTGGGAGCTGGGGTGGGTGCCAGGAGTGGGGATAGGTGAGTGCCAGATGGGTACTGGGATGGATCTGGGATGGGTGCTGGGATGGATCTGGGATGGGTGCTGGGATGGATCTGGGATGGGTGCCGGGATGGATCTGGGATGGATCTGGGATGGGTGCTGGGATGGATCTGGGATGGATCTGGGATGGGTGCTGGGATGGATCTGGGATGGGTTCTGGGATGGATCTGGGATGGGTGCCGGGATGGATCTGGGATGGGTGCCGGGATGGATCTGGGATGGGTGCTGGGATGGATCTGGGATGGGTGCTGGGATGGATCTGGGATGGATCTGGGATGGGTGCCGGGATGGATCTGGGATGGGTGCCAGGAAGGGTGCCGGGGTGGGTGCTGGATCCCGGCTGGATGCCGCGGGTGCCCGGCAGGCGCTGGTGCGAGCAGACGGTGCAGGTGATGGAGCAGGAGGAGGTGACGCCCCGGCGCGAGGCTGCGGTGCCCTGTCCCAGTTTGTACCAGTACAACCTGGCCGGGTGGCGGCTGGACCGGGACCGCACGCGCCAGGGACGCGGGGACCCCCCGGGGGACACCAAAAGTGACCCCCCTGGGGACACCGACACCCTCGGGGACAGTGACACCCCCTGGGGCACTGGGGACCCCCCTGGGGACACCGGCACCGACCCCCCCCTCTGCTACATCTACCGGTGAGCCCGGGGAGACGGGGCACGGGGTGACCCCGGGTGGCACTGAGGTGGCACCGGGTGACACTGGGGTCCCCCCGCAGCCCCCCGGAGACACGGCCGGTGGTCCGGAGCCACACAGAGCGCAGCTGCTGTCCCGGCTGGAGCGGCCCCCGCTGCACCGAGGGTATGGGGACGTGGGGGTGGCAGCCAGGGATGTCCCAGGGTGCCATTCCCACTGCGCCATTCCCACTGGGTGCTGGGATGGGTGCCGGGAGCTGGGATGGGCACTGGGATGGGTGACAGGAGCTGGGATGGGCACTG
>NW_020890366.1:0-1702 GCF_003945725.1 Corapipo altera
TGGGAGCACTGGGAGGGCACTGGGATGGTGTTGGGGGGCAATGGGGGCACTGGGAGGGCACTGGGATAACTCACAACGTGCTGCCTGCACAACCTCACCGACAAGGGTGGGCATGGGGGGCACTGGGAGGGCACTGGGAGGGCACTGGGTACACTGGGAGGGCAGTGGGTACACTGGGAGGGCACTGGAGGGGGCTGGGTACACTGGGAGGGCACTGGGAGGGCAGTGGGTACACTGGGAGGGCACTGGGAGGGCAATGGGGCACTGGGATGGCACTGTGAGGGCAATGGGGGCACTGGGATGGCACTGGGAGGGCACTGGGAGGGCAATGGGGGCACTGGGATGGCACTGGGAGGGCAATGGGGGCACTGGGATGGCACTGGGAGGGCACTGGGATGACCCTCGTGACGCGCTGCCTGCACAGCCTCACTGACAAGGGTGGGCATGGGGGGCACTGGGAGGGCACTGGGTACACTGGGAGGGCACTGGGAGGGCAGTGGGTACACTGGGATGGCACTGGGAAGGCAATGGGGGCACTGGGATGGCACTGGGAGGGCACTGGGATGACCCTCGTGACGCACTGCCTGCACAGCCTCACTGACAAGGGTGGGCATGGGGGCACTGGGAGCACTGGGGTGGCACTGGGAGCACAGGGAGGCGGTTACTGGGAGCACTGGGGTCACTGGGGTCACTGGTTGTCCCCCCAGTGCCCCCCTCTCCCGAACTGGTTCGCCGGGTTCGGGATCTGCACTGGGAACACTGGGAGGGGGTCACTGGGAGCACTGGGGGTCACTGGTGTCACTGGTGGTCACTGGTGTCACTGGTCCCCCCCCAGTGCCCCCCTCTCCCGAGCTGGTTCACCAGGTTCGGGATCTGCACTGGGAGCACTGGGAGGGGGTCACTGGGAGCAGTTCAGGGTTACTGGGAGGGGGTCACTGGGAGCACTGGGGGTCACTGGTGTCACTGGTGGTCACTGGTGTCAGTGGTGGTCACTGGTGTCACTGGTCCCCCCCCAGTGCCCCCGTCTCCCAAGCTGGTTCACCAGGTTCGGGATCTGCACTGGGAGCACTGGGAGGGGGTCACTGGTGTCACTGGTGGTTACTGGTGTCACTGGTGGTCACTGGTGTCACTGGTCCCCCCCCAGTGCCCCCCTCTCCCGAGCTGGTTCGCCGGGTTCGGGATCTGTACCACAAGCGTTTGCCGGACGTTCGGTTCCTCATCCCCGTCCTCAACGGGCTCGAGAAGGTCGGGATGGCCCCTTTCTGTGTCCCCAGTGTCACCTCTGGGTGTCACCTCCGGGTGTCACCTCTGTGTCACCTCTGTGTCACCTCTGGGTGTCCCCTCTGTGTGTCACCTCCTGTCCCCTCTGGGTGTCACCTCTGTGTGTCACCTCCTGTCCCCTTTCTGTGTCCCCAGTGTCCCCTCTGGGTGTCACCTCCGGGTGTCCCCTCTGGGTGTCCCCTCTGGGTGTCACCTCCGGGTGTCCCCTCTGGGTGTCCCCTCTGTGTGTCACCTCCTGTCCCCTCTGGGTGTCACCTCCTGTCCCCTTTCTGTGTCCCCAGTGTCCCCTCTGGGTGTTCCCTCTGTGTGTCCCCTCTGGGTGTCACCTCCTGTCCCCTCTGTTCCCTCTCCATGTCCCCATTGTCCCCTCTGTGTGTCCCCTCTGTGTCCCCTCTGTGTCCCCAATGTCCCCTCTGTGTGT
>NW_020890367.1:0-1701 GCF_003945725.1 Corapipo altera
CCCACAGCTGCAGGTTTAGGGATTCTAAGTTTTTGAGTTGTTCCCCCCATTTCTCGCTTTGGGAACAACCTAAAAGCTGTGGGATTGGGGATTTTTCTGAGTAACTGTTCCCTCATTTCTCGCTTTGGGAACAACCTAAAAACTATGGGATTGGGGATTCTTCTCCCTCATTTCTCGCTTTGGGAACACCCTGACAGCTGTGGGATTAGGAATTCTGAGGTTTTCAAATGTTCCCCCACCTCTCGCTTTGGGAACAACCCCACGGCTGTAGGATTAGTTATTCTTCTAAATTTTTTAGTTATTCCCCCATTTCTCACCCTGACAGCTTATGGGATTGGGGACTATGCAGAGTTCTTCCCATTGTTCCCCCATTTCTCGCTTTGGGAACACTCCAACAGCTGCAGGTTTAGGGACTCTTCTATAGAAATGTTTCAACTGTTCCCCAATCTCTTGCTTTGGGAACACCCTGACAGCTGTGGCATTAGGAATTCTGAGTTTTCAAATGTTCCCCCCATTTCTCGCTTTGGGAACACCCTGCCAGCTGTGGGACTGGGGACTCTTCTGTGTCTTCCCACTGTTCCCCCATTTCTCACTTTGGGAACACACTAACTGTTGTAGGACTAGCTACTCTTCCCATTGTTCCCCCATTTCTTGCTTTGGGAACAACCTAAAAGCTGTGGGATCAGGGACTCTTCTGCATTTTTCCCATTGTTCCCCCATTTCTCGTTTTGGGAACATTCCAACAGCTGTGGGATTGGGGACTCTTCAGAGTTCTTCCCATCGTTCCCCCATTTCTCGCTTTGGGAACACCCCACAGCTGTCAGGGT
This sequence comes from Corapipo altera, assembly GCF_003945725.1. Taxonomy (NCBI): domain Eukaryota; kingdom Metazoa; phylum Chordata; class Aves; order Passeriformes; family Pipridae; genus Corapipo; species Corapipo altera. The sequence continues at coordinate 828 of NW_020890367.1, forward strand.
GTTCCCAAAGTGGGAAATTGGGGAACACTTCCTTGAAAGGGTCTCCTAGTCCCACAGCTGTGGGGTGTTCCCAAAGCGAGAAATGGGGGAACGATGGGAAGAACTCTGAAGAGTCCCCAATCCCACAGCTGTTGGAATGTTCCCAAAACGAGAAATGGGGGAACAATGGGAAAAATGCAGAAGAGTCCCTGATCCCACAGCTTTTAGGTTGTTCCCAAAGCAAGAAATGGGGGAACAATGGGAAGAGTAGCTAGTCCTACAACAGTTAGTGTGTTCCCAAAGTGAGAAATGGGGGAACAGTGGGAAGACACAGAAGAGTCCCCAGTCCCACAGCTGGCAGGGTGTTCCCAAAGCGAGAAATGGGGGGAACATTTGAAAACTCAGAATTCCTAATGCCACAGCTGTCAGGGTGTTCCCAAAGCAAGAGATTGGGGAACAGTTGAAACATTTCTATAGAAGAGTCCCTAAACCTGCAGCTGTTGTGGTGTTCCCAAAGCGAGAAATGGGGGAACAATGGGAAGAACTCTGCATAGTCCCCAATCCCATAAGCTGTCAGGGTGAGAAATGGGGGAATAACTAAAAAATTTAGAAGAATAACTAATCCTACAGCCGTGGGGTTGTTCCCAAAGCGAGAGGTGGGGGAACATTTGAAAACCTCAGAATTCCTAATCCCACAGCTGTCAGGGTGTTCCCAAAGCGAGAAATGAGGGAGAAGAATCCCCAATCCCATAGTTTTTAGGTTGTTCCCAAAGCGAGAAATGAGGGAACAGTTACTCAGAAAAATCCCCAATCCCACAGCTTTTAGGTTGTTCCCAAAGCGAGAAATGGGGGGAACAACTCAAAAACTTAGAATCCCTAAACCTGCAGCTGTGGG
>NW_020890368.1:0-1701 GCF_003945725.1 Corapipo altera
AAAAAGAAAAAATAAATAAAAACAAAGAAACAAACAAAAAAGAAAAACAAAAACCCCAAAACAAACAAAAAACAAAGAAAAAAGAAATAATTAAATAAACAAAAAACAAACAAAAAACAAAGAAACAAACAAAAAATAAAGAAACAAAAAAACAAAGACAAAAAACCCCAAAAAAACCCACAAAGAAACAAACAAAAAAGAAACAAAACACAAATAAACAAATAAAAATAAAAACAAAGAAACCAAAACAAAAATAAAGAAACAAAACCAGAAAAAACAAAGAAACAAAAAAACAAAGGAAAAACAAACAAACAACAAAGAAAAAAGAAACAAAAACCCAAACAAAAACAAACAAAAACAAATAAACAAAATAAATAAACAAAAACAAAGACACAAAAGAACCAAAATAAACCCCAAAGAAACGAACAAACAAAAAAACCACAAATAAACAAATAAACAAAAACAAAGAACCGAAAACAAAAACAAAGAAAAACAAAGAAACAAAAACAAAAAAGAAAGAAACAAAAACCAAAGAAACAAAAAACCCCCAGAGAAACAAAAAACCAAACAAATAAACAATAAACAAAGAAAGAAAGAACCAAAAACAAAAAACAAAGATACAAAGAAACAAAAAACAAAGATACAAAGAAACAAAAAACAAACAAAAAAAGAAACAAAGAAACAAAAAACCAAAACCCCAAAGAAACAAAAAACCAAATAAACAAAAACAAAATACAAAGAAACAAACAAAAACCAAACCCAAACAATAAACAAAAAAAGTAACAAAACAAGAGAAAACAAACAAACAAAAAGAAACAAATAAACAAAACCCAAATAAACAAAACAAACAAACAAAAAACCACAAAGAAACAAAAAAAGAAACAAAGAAACAAAAGAAAAGAAACAAAAAACAAAGAAAAAACAAAGAAACAAACAAAACACAAAGAAACAAAAAACAAAGAAACAAAGACAAAACAAAGAAACAAAGAGAAAACAAAGAAAGAAAAAACAAAACCAAAAAACACTAAAGAAAAAAACAAAGAAACAAAAAAACCCCAATAAACAGAAACAAAAAAACTAAATAAGCAAAAAACCAAACAAAAAACCCCAAAGAAACAAAAAACCAAGAAAAAAACAAAGAAACAAAGAAAAACCCCAAAGAAATAAAAATTAAGAAACAAAAAGCAAAGAAACTAAAAAACAAAGAAGCAAAGAAAAAACAAAGAAACAAAAACCAAAGAAACAAAAAATCAAAGAAAAAACAAAGAAACAAAAAAAACCAAGAAAAAACCAAAAAACAAACAAGAAAACAAATAAGCAAAAAAACCCAAAAGAAACAAAAAACCAAAGAAACGAAAAACCAAAGAAAAAACGAAACAAAAAACCAAAGAAACAAAAGAAAAAGCAAAAACCAAAGAAACAAAAAAACAAATTAACAAAAAACCCAAACCAAACAAGCAATAAAAACAAACAAAAAACCCCCAAACCCCAAACCAACCAACCAACCAAATAAAATAAAAAAAAAACCAACAAAAAACCCAAACCAACAAACAAAAAAACCCCACCCCCCAAAAAAAAACCCCAACAAAACAACACGATGTAATACTGTATTAAACTTTATCAAATACAGTATGAGAACAATGGTGTAAATGAGGAAGGTGACTCAGGAAATTTTCAGAATGTCTATTGGTTAACTTGGAA
>NW_020890369.1:0-1701 GCF_003945725.1 Corapipo altera
CTTGCTGATGTCAGAATTAATTACACCTTCCCACAGTTTTACAAAAGGGAGGTGTAAGAGGTGTTTCAGTCAGGAACCATCCCAGTCCTGGTTCTGATTAGGACCTTTAAGTGCTGTTATTATCATTAATAACAATCAGGATCACTGAAACAGAGGAGTAACAAGGCTGATGTTGCCCTGCAGTTGCTTGTAGAGAGACTTTTGACAAGGGCATGTGCTGATAGGACAAGGGGGATTTGATTCAAACTGAAAGAGAGTTGGTTTAGATTGGATTTTAGGAAGAAATTCTTCCCTGTGAGAGTGGTGAGACCCTGGCACAGGTTGCCCATAGAATTTGTGGATGCCCCATCCCTGGAAGTGTTCAAGGCCAGGTTGGTTGGAGCTTGGAGCACCTGGGATAGTGGAAGGTGTCCCTGCCCATGGCAGGGGGTGGAACTGGATGACCTTTAAGGTCCCTTCCAACCCAAACCATTCTATGATTCTGTGAAAAATGGTTCACAAATGATGGAAGGACATCTCACCACATGTACTCTGCCATCCTCTATTTAAAAAATCGAAGCAACACAGCATTTTCCTGGCCAGCTTTAAGCAAGTTAATGTGGCATCAGGAACTTTCAGACTTGTTTGCTAAGATCACTTTCGAGTCCTGGTACCCCAAACTGTCCCCAGGCAGTGTGTGTTAGATCAGTCCCTCTGCCTTCATAAATGAAGAATCCAAGGGCTGTTCCCTTGGGAGAACTCTTACATCCAGAATTTCCCCAGGTTTGTCTCCCTCCACCACATGGTCCTAAACTATCCCCACAGCTCTTGATCCCACAAAAGGCTCACACACACTTGCATGTGGTGTGTCAGGTACTTCAAACTGAAAATAATGCAGCAAAAATAGTAATTAAGGCCACAGAGTGCCACAGCCAAGTGCTGTGCCAAGTCATGGCCTGGGAAGCACCTCCCTAAAATACACGGGCATGACCTTCTGCACCATGGCTACCAATCCCTGAGGCAAACACCTTCAGCACTGCAAATGCAGCTGTATTTATTTGGGATTCTGTCACTCTGTGACATTCACCTGCCTCCATGTCCCTCCTGTGGGGCTGGGACAGGGTCAGAAACATCATTTCCTGATATTGGTACCTCAGTGGGACTTCATTCTTTTTGCTATTCCTGACATCCATCTGGATGCAGCACTTCCCCAGCCCCATTTCACTCCAGTACATCCAGCAGCTTTTCCCCCTGCCATCCACATTCCCTGCACCTCCAGCATGCCCTTGTATCTCCATTCTCCAGAGAACAACCCACCCTCTGGGTACCATCTCTAATTATCCTCCCCTCAGCTCCACGATATGTTGTAGCTGGTTGTCAGACACCAGATCAGTAATTGTTGGGTCAGAACCACCTTGTGGGGTGTGTGGGTGTGTATGTGGAGGGGGAAGGGATGGGTCAAACCTCATGGAGGTGGGGTGGCCTTGTATCCCTCATGGCAGCCCCTGAAGTCCCCATGGGGAAGCCCTGGAGAAGCTGCCAGTCACAAAGTCTGGGAAAACTGTAACAACACCTCACAGCTCCTGGAGCCCCTGACTCAGCTCAGACTGGCAGAGAAAGTGAGGACACTGCCCTATAACACTGCATAACTCCTGGAGCACCTCACTGGGACAGTGAGGACACTGCCCTATAACACCCCACAGCTCCTGGAGGGACAGAGAG
>NW_020890370.1:0-1076 GCF_003945725.1 Corapipo altera
GGGGGGGCTACTGGGGGGGCTACCGGGGCAACAGGGGGCTACTGGGGGGCAACCAGACCAGTGGGGTGGCTACTGGGGCAATGGGAGCAATGGGGGGGAAATGGGGCAACTGGGGGGTCCCTATAGAGGGGTCCTGACCCTATAGGGGACACCGGGGGCGGGGGGGGCTAAGGGGACACTGGAGGTCCCTATAGGGGACACTGGAGGTCCCTATAGGGGACATTGGGGGTCCCTATAGGGGAATCCCGACCCTATAGGGGCCACTGGGGGGGCCTATGGGGGACACTGGGGGTCCCGACCCTATAGGGGACACTGGGGGTCCTTATAGGGGACACTGGGGGGGGCCTATAGGAGGGTCTTGACCCTATAGGGGACACCGGGGGTCCATATAAGGGGTCCCACCCCTATAGGGGACTCTGGGGGTCCCTATGAGGACACCGGGGGTCGCTCTAGGGGGGTCCCGCCCCTATAGGGGACACCGGGGAGGCCCCACCCCCGCGGCCGCCCCTCCCCCCGCCCCGCTGTCCCCCCTCCCCCCCCCATAGAGAGTCCGGCCCGGCCCCTATAGACCCGGCCCCTATAGACCCGGCCCCTATAGACCCAGCCCCTATAGCTCTGACCCCTATAGCTCTGGAGCCCCTATAGCTCTAGAGCCCCTATAGCTCTCTAGACCCCCCCAGTACCTGCTGGCGGCCCCCCCCCAGCCCCTATAGGGATTTTAACGGCCGGGCCCCGCCCCCTCTGACGTCACGCGGGGGGGGGGGGGGGGGGGGGGGAAGGTTCTATAGGGGTCCTATAGGGGGGGTTGGGAGGGTCCCCGTGGCCCGGCAGAGCCCGGGGATGGTCCTATAGGGGCCCCAGGGGGTCCTACGGGGGTTCTTGGGGGTCCTATAGGATCCTAAAGGGTCCTAAAGGATCTCTATAGGGTCTTTATAGGGTCTCTATGGGTTCTATCGGGTCTCTATCGGGTCTCCATAGGGTCTCTATCGGGTCTCTATGGGTTCTATAGGGTCTCTATCGGGTTCTATCGGGTCTCTATAGGGTCTCTATAAGGTCCCCATAGGGTCCCCATAGGG
>NW_020890370.1:1086-1701 GCF_003945725.1 Corapipo altera
ATAAGGTCCCCATAGGGTCCCCATAGGGTCTCTATAGGGTCTCTATAGGGTCTCTATGGGTTCTATCGGGTCTCTATCGGGTCTCTATTGGGTCCCCATAGGGTCTCTATCGAGTCTCTGTCGGGCCTCTATAGGGTCTATAGGATCCCCATAGGGTCTCTATCGGGTCTCTATAGGTTCTAAAGGGTCTCTATAGGTTCTATCGGGTCCCCATAGGGTTTCTATCGGGTTCTATCGGGTTCTATCGGGTCTCTATAGGGTCTCTATAGGGTCTCTATCGGGTCCCCATTGGGTCCCTCATCGCTCCCGCCCGTCCCCGCCAGGGGGCGCCAACCGCCCCTCCCCCCCCCCCCCCCCCCCCCCCCCCCTTCCCCCCCCTTCCCCCCCCCCCCCCGACGGGGTGGAACGCTCCGGCCCCGCCCCCCTTCCCCCCCGCCCCCCGAGCCCATAAAAGGGGCGGGCGCTGGCGCGGGGGGCGCAGTGCGGGCGCCACGTGGAAGCGGGAGCGGCACCGCCATGGCCTCCAACGGTACCGCCAGGGGAGGGGCAGGGGGGAGGAACTCGCGGGGCTCGGGGTGGTGGGGGGGGGGGACGAGCACGGACCCCTCCTCACCT
>NW_020890371.1:0-1700 GCF_003945725.1 Corapipo altera
CCCCCACAGCCATCCCCCAAACCCCCAGCAGCCATCCCCTCAAACCCCCACACCCATCCCCCCAAACCCCCACAGCCATCCCCCCAAACCCCCACACCCATCCCCACAAACCCCCGGCCTCCCCAGCCCCCCCCACGGCCCCCGGAACTTTTCTTATAAATCCTTTATTTGGAGTGAAAATATAGTTTTTGACCCTGCACTGGAAGGGAGGAGGGAACGCGATAAGGAGGAAGAAGGGGGAGGTGGGGGAGGAAAGCCCCCAAAATATAGGGGGGACAATATTTCACAGTTGTAGGGGTCAGATCGTGCCCTGCCCCATAGGAAGAGGGGCAGGACACCCCACGCAGGGACTGGGGGGTGCAGGGGGCAATATTTGATCCCAGGAGCAACCCCCAGCCCGAGGACACGGGGGTGGGAATGGTCCATGATTCGGGGAGGGGGGCAGCACCCAGTAAGGCAATGGGGGGGGGGGAGCCCCCCCAAGGGGAGAAGGACCCAGAGCGGGGTGAGGGGGCACCCCAGGGGTGGGAGGGTGCGGGGCAGGGGGTCCCTGGGGCGCAGGCGTGGTCCCTGGGGCGGTGGTCCCTGAGGGGGTCCCTAGACGTGGCCGTTCTCCAGGCGGCTGAGCTGCTCCTCCAGGCGCTCGATGCGCTGGCCCTGCTCGGCCACCAGCGCCCGCAGCGCGGCCACCTCCTGCAGCACCTCCTCCAGCCGGCCCCCCTGGGGGACAACACCCCACCCCCGTGAGCCACGCCCACACGGGACACGCCCAACAGAGCTCCACCCACGGCCACGCCCACCACACCCAGCCCAGCCCGTCAGCCCAGCCTGGTCACATCCAAACCACACCCCACCAATCCCCCACTCGACCCCTATTGCACCCCCCTGCCCCACCCGGATTTAGACACACCCACTGTGACCACGCCCATTGCACCAAATGGCCACACCCATCAGCAATGGCCCCGCCCACCTTCCCCCACCCAGCTGCTGCCACGCCCACTCTGGAGATCCCACCCACGTCACAGCTCCACCCAGAGCCCACACCAGCCCAGAGCCACACCCACAGGGACCACACCCACTCCATGACACCCACCCCACACAGGCCACACCCACTCCATAGCCACACCCACAATGACCCCACCCATTCCAATGCCCCACCCACAGAGGCCCCACCCACTCCACATCCCCACTGGCAGAAACCACGCCCACCCCACTGCCCCGCCCACCACCTTCCCCACCCAGCCCCTGGCCCATCCCACAGAGACCACACCCATATAGACCCCACCCACCCCGACCTCGCCCGCTCCTCCCTCACCGTGGCGGTGCCGGTTCCCAGCGCTCCTGGCGTTCCCGGCGCTCCCAGTGCCGGGGGTGCGCTGAGCCGGGCGGGCGCGGGGGCGGCGGGGGGCGTGGGGGTCGGCGTGGTGGCGGCCCCGGCGCTGGCGTGGCCGTCGTGGAGCAGCGCCCGCCGGCTCACCTTGAGGTCCCGCTGCTTGGGGGGCACGTAGGCCTGGCGCAGGGACACCAGCACCGGCCCCGCCGTGCGCCCCGCCACCCACTCCTCCGCCTCCATGGCCGCCTCCGGGCCCGCCGTGTCCGGGTACAGGTCGTCCTGGAACAGGTCCGACTGCCCCCCGCCCGCGGTCAGTGCGGGGGGACACTCGGGGGGAGCCCCGGAGAGGCACCACGGGGAACCCACA
>NW_020890372.1:0-100 GCF_003945725.1 Corapipo altera
ACCTTTGGTCTTCGAGGAATCTTCGTCTGTACGCCATTTTGGGATTCAAACTGGCAGTTGTGAGACAGAGTTGAAAACAGGAAAAAGCGGCCGTTATCCC
>NW_020890372.1:200-1336 GCF_003945725.1 Corapipo altera
TTACTTCCATACACCTTTGTTGTGGGAGGAATCTTTAACCGTATGCAATTTTGGATGTAGGGCTGGCATTTGGGAGGCAAGATTGAAAACAGGAAACAGAAACCCTTATCCTCTGGAAAGAAAGCCTGCTAGTTTTTGTTTTGTGGTGCAGTTGGTGGGTCAGACTGGGCACTCTACGGGCAGTACTAACTTTCTTTGCTGGCACCTTTGGTCTTCGAGGAATCTTCGTCTGTATGCAATTTCGGAATTCGAGTTGGCAGTCGTGACACAGGGCTGAAAACAGGAAACAACAGCCGTTATCGCCAGGAAAGAAAACCTGGAAGCTTTGACTTTGTGGTGCAGTTGGTGGAGTAGCCTGGAGACTCCATGAGAAGTAAGAGCTTTCTGTGCTGGCAACTTTGGTGTGGGAGGAATCTTTGTTTGTATGTAATTTTGGGAGTCGGGCTGTCAGTGGGGAGGTAGCTCTTAAACCAGGAAACAACAGCCCTTCTCCCCAGGAAAGAACACCTGGAAACTTTGATCTGTTTGTGCCGTTACTGTGTCTCCCTGGGGACTCCATGGGCAGCAAGAACTTTCTGTGCTGGCACCTTTGTTGTGGGAGGAATCCTCATCCGTATGCAATTTTGGATGTACGGTTCGCATTTGGGAGGCAAGTTTGTAAAGAGGAAAGAGCAACCCTTATCCTCTGGAAAGAAAGCCTGCAAACTTTGGTTTTGTGGTCCAATTGGTTGTCCAGGCTGGACACTCTATGAGCAGCAAGAACGTTCTCTCACGGTCTCTTTGCTGTTGGAGGAATTTTCATCTTTATGCAATTTTGGGATTTGGGCTGTCAGCTGGGAGGCAAGGTTGAAAACAGGAAACAGCAGCCGTTATCGCCAGGAAAGAAAGCCTGGAAGCTTAGACTTTGTGGTGCAGTTGGTGTGTCAGCCTGGGGACTCCATGTGTAGCAAGAGTTTTCTGTGCTGGCAACTTTGCTGTGGGAGGAATCTTTGTTCATATGCAATTCTGGGAATCGGGCTGTCAATTTGGAGGCATCGCTGAAAACAGAATATACAACCTTTACTTCCCGGAAAGGAAGCCGGGAAACTTTGTGGTTATGGTGCAGTTGGTTTGTCAGCCTGGTGACTCCATGGGCA
>NW_020890372.1:1436-1700 GCF_003945725.1 Corapipo altera
CTTTACTTCCAGGAAAGGAAGCCGGGAAACTTTGGTTTTATGGTGCAATTGGTTTGTCTGCCTGGGGACTCCATGGGCAGCAAGAACGTTCTCTCATGGTCTCTTTGCTGTTGGAGGAATCTTTGCCTATGTTCAATTTTGGGATTTGGGCTGTCAGCTGGGAGGCAGGGTTGAAAACAGGAAACAACAGCCGTTATCGTCAGGAAAGAAAGCCTGGAAAGTGTCTGTTTGTTGTGCATTTGGTGGGTGAGTCTGAAGACTCCT
>NW_020890373.1:0-1301 GCF_003945725.1 Corapipo altera
CCAGGCATGTGGAGCCTCCCTGTGCAGCTGCTGTGAGGCTGCAGCAGGTGTATGAAATCCTGGTGGGAGAGCAGGATTTTAACCTGCTGGGATAAAAAAACAGCCCCTCTATCACGCTGAGCCCACAGTAACACCAGGGAAGGCTCCCAGGTCCTGCTTGGGGTGTTTGTCAGCCAGCCCAAAGCACTGCTGTTTATCAGAAGTGCCCTTTCTGAGTCCTTTTGGATTATTCCCCCTTGTTGCTGCTGGAGTTCTCCCCATCTGTTGGTCTGGGAAGGGGAAGGAGCACATGGTGCTGCTGTGGGCTGGCATGAGCTCCTGGCTTTTGCTCCAACTCCACCACCTTCCCTCTGCTGAGCTGCCTCCAGCTGCCACAGGACTCACCCACCCCTGTCTCCCCCTAAGCTCTGTTTTTGAGTCCCGTTTGTAGGAGCAAATTATGACTAAAGTGTCTTTTTTGTCTGTGTTTTCCAGACCACAGGACACAGTGCTGTGTTTTGGCCCATCTCAGCCCTCCTGCAGCCCCCTGTTCTGTGGGGGACAGTGCAGGCAGTAGGTACCTGAGTGCTGTGTGTGCTGATACTCCCAGGAGTCCCCTCGGCCCTCCAGAGCTGCCTCAGCATTACAGAGCCTTTTGGATTTAGAGGATTGCAGGGTCTGGATTGAGCAGGGATCTCTGTGCAGGAGCTGTGAGAGGAGCTGCGGGGTCACCACCACCCCCGGCCTCAGGGCCGTGGGCAGGCACAGGATCTGTGTCCCCGGCTGTGTTTGCCAGCTCACAAACACCAGTTTGCTGCTCAGAGCTGTGGTTTCCATGCCCCTTGGGCTGCCAGGCAGTGTGGGAATGGGATGCACTGAGTGCCTTGTGGGCTCCGTGTCCCCATTATGTCAGAGGTGGCTGATCTCCCCTACCCGGCTGCAGCATCGAGCAGAGCTCTCCCTCCCAGTGCTTGTGTTCTCCCACGTTGAGATGTTTCCTGAATTCTTCCTCTTTGTCACTGACCCTGTCACTGTCACCCTCACCAACCCTACCAGAAATTTCCTCTGATTTCTCTGAGCAGGTCCAGGGGAGGCCATGGAGATGCTCCCAGGGCTGGAGCCCCTCTGCTCTGGAGCCAGGCTGGGAGAGCTGGAGGGGTTCACCTGGAGCAGAGAAGGCTCCAGGGAGACCTGAAAGCCCCTGCCGGGGCCTAAAGGGGCCCCAGGAGAGCTGCAGAGGGACTTGGGACAAGGGAGGGAGGGACAGGACAAGGGGAATAGCTTCACACTAACAGAGGGCAGGGATAGATGGGATATTGGGA
>NW_020890373.1:1311-1700 GCF_003945725.1 Corapipo altera
CTATAACTTGTCTGTGTTTTTCTAAATATGTTTTCAGAGTATGATGAGCCCACTCTATAATGGTTTGTCCAGTGGGTGAATGAGAAATGCCTGTACGATGAACTACTTGCCATTTTTGCATAAACTGATGTACTCTAGTACCTGTATAGGCAGGTCCATTATCTGTCTTCACTTGTTGAGGTTTCCCCATTACTGCAAAACACTCACATAGATGTCTCTTAACATGTAGCTTTCTCCCCTGTTTGAGCTGTAGCCCATATGAAGTGACTATATGTGTCAATACATACGTGTATATATTTAAACCTCCCAAAAGGTGCATAATGTGTGACATCCATTTGCCATATTTCATTACTCTTTAACCCTCTAGGGTTTACTCCCATACCTAATCC
>NW_020890374.1:0-385 GCF_003945725.1 Corapipo altera
GATAATTTTATATTAAAAACACAAATTGCTATAATTCTATATTTTTAACTGTTTTTTTTTGCTGTTCAGTGGCTGCTGAAGTCGGAGGTGATCTCGGAGCTGCAGGATAATTAAAATACCCTGATAATGATATATTAAAAATATCAATTCCAATAATTATCTATTATAAACGACTCTAATTTTTTATTAATTATTTTTTTGCTGTGCAGTGGCTGCTGAAGTCGAAGGTGATCTTGGACTAAAATACCCTGATCATTGTATATTAAAAATACAAATTGCTATAATTCTATACTATAAAATATTGTGATTTTTCTAAACTGATATTTTTTTGTGGCCTGCAGTGGCTGCTGAAGGTGATCTCGGAGCTGCAGATGGACTAAAATAC
>NW_020890374.1:485-814 GCF_003945725.1 Corapipo altera
ATAATTAAAATACCCTGATAATGATATATTAAAAATATCAATTCCAATAATTATCTATTATAAACGACTCTAATTTTTTATTAATTATTTTTTTGCTGTGCAGTGGCTGCTGAAGTCGAAGGTGATCTTGGACTAAAATACCCTGATAATTACATATTAAAAATACAAATTGCTATAATTCTATACTATAAAATATTGTAATATTTCTAAACTGATATTTTTTGGTGCCCTGCAGTGGCTGGTGAAGTCGAAGGTGATCTCGGAGCTGCAGAATAATTAAAATACCCTGATAATTGTATATTAAAAATACAAATTCCTATAATTATATA
>NW_020890374.1:914-1700 GCF_003945725.1 Corapipo altera
AAATATCAATTCCAATAATTATCTATTATAAAAGACTCTAATTTTTTATTAATTATTTTTTTTGCCCTGCAGTGGCTGCTGAAGTCGAAGGTGATCTTGGACTAAAATACCCTGATCATTGTATATTAAAAATACAAATTGCTATAATTCTATACTATAAAATATTGTGATTTTTCTAAACTGATATTTTTTTGTGCCCTGCAGTGGCTGCTGAAGGTGATCCCGGAGCTGCAGAATAATTAAAATACCCTGATAATTGTATATTAAAAATACAAATTGCTATAATTCGATACTATAAAATATTGTGATTTTTCTGTAAGTGGTTTTTTTTGCCCTGCAGTGGCTGCTGAAGGTGATCTCGGAGCTGCAGATGGACTAAAATACCCTGATAATTTTATATTAAAAACACAAATTGCTATAATTCTATATTTGTAACTGGTTTTTTTTGCTGTGCAGTGGCTGGTGAAGTCAAAGGTGATCTCGGAGCTGCAGGATAATTAAAATACCCTGATAATTGTATATTAAAAATACAAATTCCTATAATTATATATTTTCTAACTGGTTTTTTTTTGCTGTGCAGTGGCTGCTAAAGTCGAAGGTGATCTCGGAGCTGCAGATGGACTAAAATACCCTGATAATTTTATATTAAAACCACAAATTGCTATAATTCTATATTTGTAACTGGTTTTTTTTGCTGTTCAGTGGCTGGTGAAGTCGAAGGTGATCTCGGAGCTGCAGAATAATTAAAATACCCTGATAATTGTATATTAAAAATGTGAATTCCAA
>NW_020890375.1:0-1699 GCF_003945725.1 Corapipo altera
CCAGGGCAGATGTCGGGGGAGCCTCTGCCACAGGGACATGCCCAAACGGACGGTACCAAAGCTCTCAGAGTGGTTGGGGGCTCTGGGCGGGGCTGCGCTCTCGCCTCAAGCCAGGACATCCCAGGGCAGTGGAACAGCAATTCCTGTCAGCTCCCAGCACAGATTACTGGGGTTTGCACTGGGGAAATATTGACACTCCAGCTTCTTCTGGTTTTAGAACTTTGAGCTTGCAGTCGGGTAGAAGGGCTGGTGGGGGAGTGGGAAGAGTCCCACTGAGGGACACATCTCATCCCTCAGTTAGATGCAGCTAAACCCCTAATCTTGCTTAGGAGTAGCTGCTGATGCTCAGTTTTCTTCTTTCCCTTCTGCTTTAGTGGGATATTACATTTCACTGCAGTACTGCTGATACAATGGTATGTCAGCTGGAATGTTTGGTTCTTACAGAAAGCATAAATGTATTTTAAGGAAGGTATTTTTACATGGGTGAGGCCTCCAAAAAAACCCCAAGAAACCAAAAGGTAATATAAGTGCAAAATAAAGTGAACTTTGCGGTTTTCTTTTTAATTCTTGGGTAGAAAAGCCATCCCAGTTAGAGACAGCAAACCAACCAACAAAAAAAGAAATCTAGATTTGTTCTCTTTCAGATTTGCTTTTGATCATAATAATCTTTCTAGTGAAAAGGGCTAATTTGCTCTTTCTAGAGGAATATTTTAAGTCTGATTATCATAATATCACAGCTACTGAAAAGGTCTAAAATAGGACATTGACCTTGAATGTGTTCCTGTGTTTAGGATGTGGTGCTTAACATTCAAGAAACAATAGAACTGCAACTCATTTATTAAGGTATCATCTCAAAATGTTAACTCTTGCTCTGTAAAGACATGCCACAAGGATTGTAGAAAGCTTGCAGTATCCCATGAAGTATATGTGGTATTTTATCAGTGTAAATATAAGATTATGTTATATATATTATATATATATTTATATTATATATAAGATTTTCAAGATTTCTGCTGGCAATACTCCATAACTAAAGTAAGTTTTCCCTTTGGTACTGCACTAGTTTATGATTTCATTTTTACTGACATTCCACCAGTCATATTATTAGCTTCACCAAATGAAAGGGAAATAATCCTGTATTAATTAAAGAGAGCAACTGAATTCCCTCAGTCATCTTATCCTTGGCTGTCTGAGACAGGAATGCACTTCAGCTTCCCTACAGAAACTTCCACTAAAAAAATGGCTTGGGGTCATAGTGAGAGATCCAGATTGAAGGGTGTGCCTGAATTATCTTTGGGGAGCAGACCTTTTTTGGTGGGTGACAGGCAATGTACCTGTGGCTCCCGTTTTCTGTCTGTTTTTTTTTTTCCCTTTCTTTTTGTCAGGGGCTTTGGAAAAGGTGTTTTGTCAAGAGAATAATATTCATTTATAGTAAAGTGAAGGGTTTCTATCCTGTACCAGTGAAGACAGTCATCTAAATACCCATACCCATGCTCTTGAAAATAAAACAAGGAGAAAATAGGGAGTATTTGTTTGAGACCAGATACACTGAATATAGTTCAGTAACATGGTAAGGCAATTGTTGTTATTTCACAGAGACATTTTTTTGTTTGCTGGAACTGAGGGTAGCAGCAAAAGCTAAAAGCCTTGCTCTGTGACTTTGTGAACACACTGTGGGTAAGTTCAAAGGAGCATTCAG
>NW_020890376.1:0-1699 GCF_003945725.1 Corapipo altera
AGAGAAATATCAGCATTTTGCAAGGGCTCCTGGTTTTGTTACAGTTCTCTCTTGAGGAAAACTTTGCACTTCACACAGGGCAGAACCCCTAGCAGTCTCTTTTCCAGACTGGGATTACTGAAAATCAGGACAAGGGAATGAAAACCTGGAAAAGTGTACTGAATTAAGTAAATTAAAAATATCGCATCATTTTCATTCTTCATTGAATAAATGAGAGTCAAGATCAAACATATAAAGTTGATGCTGTACATTATGAAGAAGGAGAGAATGGATTTCATGGCTTTGATGTGGGCATCCATGCTGAGGTCCTTCATGGAGTTTGTCTGCATGTTGCGTTTGTGTCTCCAGAGAGAAAAGAGAAGGAGAAGGGCAGAAAAGATGACTGCTGTGAACAAAATGGCATATCCAACGCCAATGATAAAATAATGAGGCAAAAATTGTTGATCTATTGATATACTTGATTTCCAAATACTTCCTTGGCAGGTGAAATTGAAATTTTTACTGAGTGCTTTATCCGTGGTGCTGTAGACAGTGATTCCCATGACCAGGGAGAAAAGCAGTGACCCCAACAAGAGGCAGGGCACAATCCTGTCAATTTTTACTTTCAGGTAGGTGAAGAAGCTGTTCCTGAAATTGGCAATTTTTATGCAATAAAAGACAAAAAGAGAAGCAGAAAACCACAAGTTGGAATAATTAAAAAAGTTCCGAGCACTATTAAGTACCTGAAATATGGGGTGAACATAAAGATATTTGAGATAAATTATTAAAGAAATGGAATATACCCATGAGATGCACAAATACCAAAACCTGGAGGATCCCAGAAACAGCAAGATCTTCTCCTTAGAGTTCAACGTTTTCTTTCTGACCCAGGCCATGCAAATCACGGAAACAATGAAAGCATTTATCCACATGCCAGCGAACACTTCAAGTGTAATGACGATGGCCACAGTTGTGTCAGCGTATGAGGTGACATTGGATTGCTCTGGAGAGTGACAAGTTTCCATCCTGGGAACTGGGAGCAGTGCTGTGCTGGACAAGGGGCTGTTGCACCAATGCCAAACACAGGTCAGTGTCTGCTGTTGCCTGAGTGTGAGGTGTGGAAAGAGGAGCTTTATAGAGCTGCTGGTGGGGGGGATTTTGGTGCCACTTGTCTTGAGAGCAGGGCAGGTGCAGGGATGTAAATGTGCTGCGTATCCCCTTACCTGGTGTCAGTGTCAGTGTGCAGGATTTGCATGTTGGTTCAGGAGGGCTGTGTTGGGTGGCACATAGAGTGGAGATGTTTTTGTGCAGAGGACAGTGATTTGATTTTGTGGGTGACCCTTGTTTGATCCCTGTGAGGATTTGGGATCTGGGTTCTTCTGTCCCTTGGTTGCCTACAATGAACAAATTAGTTTTGCCTGCAGTCATTCAAAAATATTATTTGGTTTGATACTTGTTGATGTTGATGTTAGGCAGTGCATTGCCTTGAGAGAATTTTCATTTTCTGATACTACCTGTTCTCTTCTTTATGCTTTGCTTTGAGTTTCTTGTGCTTTTGCTGACAGAATAGAAAATGTCTTGTAAGGTTGGATGGTTTTTTGCTAGCTTGTTATTTTCTTACTTTATTTCTTTGTCTCTCCATTAGTATATGAGAAGAATAGAAGTAATTTCTATTACAACAGGTCTGAAGATGAAATATCTGTGCTGGGACCGTGTTTGC
>NW_020890377.1:0-1699 GCF_003945725.1 Corapipo altera
TGTGGATGCCATTCCACGTCCGAGTTTTCTCTGGGGAAAAAACGCTGGAGAGGGAGAAGAAGGTAGAGGAGGGAGAGGAGACGGAAAGGAGACGGTCCGGCCGGAGCAGAGGGTCGGGACTATCGGGGACAGTGAGAGACCGGGCGACGGATCGACGCTTTCGGCGCTGGTGGGGAACGGGGCTGGTTGCGCAGGCCGCGGTTCTACTCGGGGCGCGCGTCTGGTGACCGGGGACCGTGGGGGTCGCGGCAGGGGTACCCGTGTAAGTCCTTCGAGACTGCCGTTCTTCCTGGCAGGTTCTTCACGGAGCTCAGTCTCCGAACTACCCTCCCGTCCGTTCCTCTCTCTGCTCCCTAAAGCATTTCCTCGGAACACTCACCGGTCTTTCCATTGTTCGGAGACTGAACTCGGTGAAGAATTTACCAGGCAGGACCGTAGGCTCGAAGGACCTGCACGGCCACCCCTGCAGCGGCCCTCACTGTCCCCGGGTGCCAACCGTGCGCACCGAGTAGAACCGCGACCAGCGCAACCAACTCAGATCCCCGCCAAGGGGGTATTCGCCAGTCCGCCTCCCGGCCTCTCGCTGCCTCCGACAGCCTCGACTCTTTACTCCGGTCGGGTCGCCTCCTTTCCTCCACCTCTCCCTCCTCTGCCTTCTTCTCCCTCCCCTGCCCTCCTCCGGCAGCTCCACCCCGACACTGTGCACGGCGTCGTTGCCTCTCGTGCTCTCGTCTGTTGTCGGTTGGATGCGAAGAGCAGGCGAGAGCGGGGAGAGCGGGGCGGTGGGGCGGCGGTCGGGGCTCTGCACCGCGGAGGTGGCGGGGCCGGGTTTGTTGGCAGGGCAGCGGATGAGTATCGGGGAGCTCAAGATTGACAGACCATGAACTTTTCTCGTCGCCATCATCTCTTCCCTCTCATCTCTCTTTTGCTGGCCAGGGGAGACTCCTCAATAGTTCTCCAGGGCACGCGCTTTTGAGAACGATGGAGGGGCACGAGAGGTAGAACATCCCTCCGGGCTCGGCAGCCCGGTTCAAGCCCTCCTGGTCTGTCCCGGGAAGCATCCCTGTTGGTAGCAGTAGCACTTCTGCTGGTGACAAAGACGACTTGGAGTTTTTTCCTGGGCTGTGGCACCAGCGCTACGGCGAAACCGTGCATGGGAGAAGCACCTTCCCCAGAGAAAGCTCGGACGTGGAATGGCATCTCCAAGTTGCTTTGGATTTCATGGAGATGCAGTCTCCGTGAGTGAACACTGCTGTGACCCTACTCCTTCTTTTCTTGCTCAGAGAACCAGGGAACAGGCTGTCGCAAATGAACTAGATATGTTGGAAGTAACACATCTGCAGTAGGTTGAGCGGAACAGTGCCGGGACGAAACTATCTGAGGAGGGCGGGGAGGGAGAGGAAGGCAGAGGAAGGACCGGAGACTGAGAGGAGGCGACTCGACGGGAGCAGAGAGGCGGGGTTGTCGGGGGCAGAGAGAGGTCGGGCGGTGGATCGGCGCATTCGGTGCTGATGAGGAGCGGGGCTGGTTGCACTGGCCGCGGTTCTGCTCAGGGTGCACGGCTGGCTGCAGGGGACTGTGGGGGCCAAGGCAGGGGTACCCGTGCAGGTCCTTCGAGGTTACCGTCCTGCCTGGCAGGTTCTTCACAGAACTCAGTCTCCGAACTATCCTCCCGTCCGTTCCTCTCTCTGCTCCCTAA
>NW_020890378.1:0-1698 GCF_003945725.1 Corapipo altera
CCTGGACACTTTGTACCTTGTGGGTTTTCAGGCCTGTGCCTGTGCCTGCTGGGCCTGGAGCAGCCAGTTCTGAGGCCTTTTTCTCTTCTTTTGCACCAGGAAAACACCCATGTGCAGCTGCTTTCCATTCGCCTCTCCCAGGAGGTCATGCAGTTGCTTGTGGAAGAGGGAACAAATACGCAGGTGCATCACAGCCTCGTGCCACTGTTCTTCCACTGGCACAATGAGAACCAGTGCGTGGCAGAGGTGAGCACTTGGGGGCTCTGGTGTTCCCATGGCAGGGGGCTTGGCTGCCTCCTGCCCTGGTGCCTCGCCGGCTCCAGCCTCCTCCTGGCTTTAGCCCAGGGATACATGTCCTGTGCCCTGGGCTGTGCTGCCATGTCCTGGTCTCTGCTGCTCTGCAGGCCTCTCAGGGATGCTAGGTACCCACTAAAGCCTCTCTCTCACTCCCCTCTGCAACTGGATAGAGCAGAGAAAATCCAACAAAGGATTCAGGAGTTAAGAGCTGAGAGAGGTCACTTACTGATCACCAGTATGGGCAAAACAGACTCAAAGAGGAGATATTAACTAAATTTATTATTAACATAATCTCAGCAAAACAGTGAGAAGAAAAAATTACTTAAAAACACCTTCCCCCCACCTCTCCTTCCTTCCGAATTCTACCTCCTCTTTCCCCCAGCAGTGCAGGGAAACAGGGAAAGGGTCTTAGGGTCAGTTGTTGTTTCTGCTGCTGCTCAGGGAGAGCACTCCTTCCCCTGCTTCCTGTGGGGTCCCTCCCACAGCAGGCAGTCCTTCAGAAACCTCTGCAGCATGAGTCCGTCCCACGGGCAACAATTCTTCACAAAACTGCTGCCACGGGGATCCCATTTCCATGGGATACAGTTCTTCGGGAACAAGCTGCTCCAGCTTGGGTCCCCCACAGGGCCACAAGTCCTGCCAGGGAAACCTGCTCCAGCATGGGCTCTTCTCTCCATGGGCAGCAGGTCCCTGCCAAGACCCTGCTCCAGCATGGGCCTCCCACGGGGTCACAGCCTCCTTCAGGCATCCACTTGCTCTGTTGTGGCTCCTCCATGGACTGCAGGTGGATCTCTGCAGCCCACTTCTCCTCCATGGGCTGCAGAGGCACAGCTGCTTCACCATGGTCTGCAACAGGGGCAACAGGGGAACCTCAGCTCTGGTGCCTGGAGCACCTCCTGCCCCTCCTTCTGCACTGACCTTGGTGTCTACCTTGTTGTTCCCTTCTTCTCACTCTGCCCTTCCCTGGCTGAAATTTTCCTCTGTGCAATAACTTTCTTTCCCTGCTTAAATATGTTATCAGGGAGGCATTACTATTGTTACTGATTGGTTCAGCCTTGTCCAGCAGCAGGTCCATCCTGGAGCTGGCTGGCATTGTCTCTGCCAAAAGGAGGGAAACTTCTAGCAGCTTCTAACAGAGGCCACCCCTGTAGTCCCCCTGCTAACAAGACCTGGCCACAGAAACCCAATACAGCTCCCAAATTAGATTTGTCAAGGAGAAAGATGTTCCCAATCAGAAGCAAGTAAACAGTCTGTGGCCAGGGATGGAGTCCTCCAGGGGTCTTGTGGCACCTCAAGTCGGGTCTGCTAAACCCCTAAGCCTTTGAGGCCAGAGCAGTGTTGGGAGAAGGGAAGCATTATTCTGGGGAAGCTGGGCAACTTGCTCACTCTGGCAGCTCTCCA
>NW_020890379.1:0-1698 GCF_003945725.1 Corapipo altera
GCACAGGGGCCAGGCTGCCCCAGAGGCACCGCAGGGGCTGGCACTCACCAATGAACCTGACGGCCGCCAGGCGCACGTTGGCCTGAGGGTCCTGCAGGTAGGGCAGGCTCTGATGGATGAAGGCTTCAGCCCTGCTCCCACTCTTCTGAAGCTGCAGAGAGAACAAGGCATGTCTCTCCAGGGCTGTCACTGGGGCAGTTGGTTGGAGCAGTGCCTCCTGCCAGCAACCCCTGGGATGGAGAGGCCTCCCCTCCTGCTGTCTACAGAGAGGGGACAGGGGCCTGCAGAAGAGCCCCTGGGGCTCTGTTCTCGAGGGCAGCAACAGGGATGCAGCTCCAGGCTCTGCCCAGCTGCAGAGCCCCCAGCCCTGGGATGGGATGGGGGCAGCCCTCCCCCAGCCCGGGCTCCACAGCTTGTCCTTACCAAGCACGCTCCAAGCTCCCACAGCCGCTCTCTCTGCAGCAGGTGCTTGAGCGTCCTCCACTTCAGCAGCTCGGCAGCAGCAAGAAGGGCTTCCCTGGAGGCCTGCAGGACAGCATGAGCTCAGGGATGGCCTGGGGGCCTGGGCAAGGAGACCTCTTGGCTCTGTTCCTGGGGGGTTCCTGCCTTTAGGAAGCTGGGACATGCCCTAGCCCGAATGTCTGGGAGGCTTTTGGGGACAGCCCTGGGGGACAGGCATGGAGGCTCAAAGGCCTGGCCTCCAACACAGCCTGTGAGGATGCCCCTGTTCAGGCCGTGGTGGTCACGGGCTGCTGCCGAGCCCTGCAGGAGCAGGCAGGGCAGGTGTTGCACAGGGCCGTGCCAGCTTCTCTGCCCCTGCTGGCGCTGGCTCCGCACGGACCTTCCCCCGGGCTGTGCTGGGGGAGCGCTGCCCGCTGCCAGCAGCCCCTGCCCCGATGCCCAGGAGCCCTGGGGGTGTCAGCCCAGCCCTCTGTGTGTCAGGGCTCAGCCTCCAAACCTGTACCTTGGCTACGCTGGGGACCTGGTCGCTCATACGAAAGAGGAGAGGCACCAGTGCCCACCACAGCTCCTTCCTCATCCTCTTCTCATCCCTGCCGACCACGAACTGCAGCAGCTCTGTGAGCATGCAGATGGAGAGCTCTCGCAGCTCGCTGCACTCCTGGCAGGAAGCAGGAAAAGGGAGTTTTGCAAACAGCAGCTCCCTGCCCACAGTGAAGAGGGCCGTCATCATGGCTGCGGGGAGGGCAGCGACTCCGGCCTCACATCCCAGAAGAAGCAGGACTGGGTTGCACGGCCCAGAAGCCATCCCAGGAGAGCCCAGGGGAGTGTAGCTGGCTCCAAGTGCTGCTCGCAGGGCTGGGCTGCAGGGCAGCTGTCATTGCCCAGCACCCATCTGAGGGGTTCAGCTTTCACCTCAGCCTTACCGAGTCAAAGAGGGGCAGGAGCCTCCCCACAAGTTGCACAGCGATGAAGCTGGCCTTGGTCTTCTTCAGCTGATGCAGCACATTTCGCAAGGCCAGCAAGATCTTCATCTGGGCATCTTCGCTGCCAACTTGGAGGATCTTCATCATGCCCGGCAGGAAGAGTTCAATGTTTCCGGCCTGTAGAGAGAATGTCCATTGGGTGAAGAGGGCCGTGCCTGAAAAGTTCCCCAGGCAGCCACCCCAGGCTCCACCATGGCAGGGAGGGCGTTTGGAGCAGTCACCCCACGTTCTGAGTCCCAGGCCAGGCCAAGCC
>NW_020890380.1:0-1697 GCF_003945725.1 Corapipo altera
TGGAGAGCTTGTTGCAAAAAGCATTTCTGCCCTGCAGGCTCCTGGCAGGCTGCAGGGACCTGCCTAAATCTTCCAGTCTCTCTTATCAATGTTATTGATAAGTGTTGCTCGCTCCTTGCTCATCACTGATGCTCTCTAGATAAAGGCTTACAGGGCTGCGACTGAAAACAAGAAATGTGATGTTTGAAGATGAAAGTTTTGTTGTCTCCTTCTGCTTTAGGAGGGAGAGATCTGGCCAAATTTTTCAGCTGAAATCAGCGTGACCTTTAGACCCCGAGAAGCCCGAGTCTACAAACGTGCCGTCTACTGCGACATCTCGGGTACGGCTCCCCCCTCCTGCCCCTCTCAGCCACGCTGAGGGTGAGGTGCAAATGCTCCTCCACCCCACTGGGCTCCTGTGTCATTGCTCTGTGGTCAGCAGGGCAGTGCTGGCACATGCCCGCTGTCCCTGCAGCTTCCAGGGGGTCTCCTGTGCAAGGCCAGGGATGCCTGGCTCTGGATCACTGATTCCAGAACAATCCAAGCAGTGCAGGGACTAGTGAAATGCAAGCCTTGAGCTGGTCTGGGAGTTGGAAGAACAAAATGATGTGTGTTGAGAAACAAGAGCCTGCTCCTGAATGACCTGATGGGCCCAATGGAAGCTTAACTCTTCCACTGGCCCCTTGGAAGAGGATCTCAGAGAGGTCATTTAAGTGATGCAGACACATCCACACACACATCCATCCCTTTGAGACTGGAGCTGATCCCTTGGATTGTCAGGGTAGGAATCGGCCCAGAGTTAAGGTCCCTTGGGGGCAAAGAGAATTGAAATAAGGAAACAAACCTGGAAGGAGGAAGAACAAAATTTCTGGCATCTCCTGAAGTTCCAGTATCAACAGAGGGGTAGAAGAAAGGATGGTTTCCATGGACATATCATATCTCCTGAGGGAAGAGAAGGGGCCGTGTCTTTTCTGGGAGAATCAAGACCTGGTTCTATCCAGCTCAGAGTCAGGGAATAGCATTGAGGCAGCCTGGAAAATGCAGGATAATATAGGGAGTTATTGTTCTGAAAGGGAAATCTCTCCCCAGGCCATGAGACCAGGCTGCCCCTGCGCCTCATAGGGGAAGGCCTTGGGCCCCGGCTCCGCTTCCTGTTTGAGGAACTGGACATTGGGAAGGTTTCTGTCATATCACTCCACAGATACAAGGTGAGCAGCAGGGGTTGGGGTGGATCCTGATGGCTCCTGGGGTAGAAGTGAGCCTGGTGGACCTGCAGAATTTCTGGCAACTCAGGCAGTTGTGATACCAGTCAAATTTGGGGCGTTTCCCAGAATCTGGATCCTTTTGATGGGGTCTGAAAGGTGTGTCTGTTGTTCCTGAAACCCTCATCCCTGCTTTTTGCAACCTCCCTTGGAGAGCAGCTGGGAGGCTTCCTGCAAAACAACCCCTTGGCACATGAAAGCAACACTGGGTCAAAAAGCTGAGTGTTCAGAGGCTTTTGTTCCAGCCCCAGACTCAAGGCACCTTTGTGCTCAGGCTGTTCAAAAGCAGCTGGAACAAGCTGGCTGCATTTGAGCTCGAGTCCACTGCAAACAGTTTTCAGTCAGGTGCCTCCTGCCTGTTCCTGGGAGTCAGGGGAAAGCTGTCCAGCCTCCTGGCTCAGCACTGGCCCTCACAAAGGGCTTGGGAGTGCTTTCCCTTGCTGACCAGTCCCTCAC
>NW_020890381.1:0-1697 GCF_003945725.1 Corapipo altera
CCCCCCCAAATTCCCTCTGACCCCTCCAGTTCCCCCCGGCCTCCCCAAATCCCCCCGGCCCCCCCTCAAATTCCCCCGAAATTCCCCTAATTTCCCCCACACCCCCCAAATTTTTCCCAGACCCCCAAATTTACCACAGAAGTCCCCAAATTCACCCCCTCCCCGCCTTTCCCCAAATCCCGTCACTCAACAGGTTTTTTTGGGGTTTATTTTTGGCTCAGGGCGGGGGGAGGGGAGTCTGGGGGAGTCTCCTAATTTTGGGGCAGGGGGTTTGTGGGGGGCCCCCTGAATATCAGGGGCGACCCCCCCCCAATAAATAGGTCAAAGGGCGTCCTGAGGGTCCTGCAGGGAAGGGCCGGGGGGTCTGGGGGGGGCCAATTCCAGATTTGGGGGGTCCCGCTTTGAGGGGTCTGGGGGCACAACCCTGTACAAGCCCCTGGAGAATCCACAGCACGTCCCAGTCCTGAGCTCCAGGGATTGTTGGGAGCGCTCCAAGGGGTCTCCAGAGGCTTCCAGAGGGGGATCCAGGGAATCAGCGTCCAGGTTTGGGGGATCCAGGTCCAGGTTTGGGGGGATCCAGGTGACCGGCCCCAACGCACAACCCTACACGACCCCCTGGAAAATCTCCTCCCCACCCCGATGCCGCCCCTCAGGGACCCTGTGGGAGGGAACACACCCAAGCTCCCCCCCCCCCTTCCCCGCCCCCCCGTCCCGCCCCCAAATCACACCATGAACATCCCGAAATACGATCGCGTCCCGTCCAGCGCCCGCACGAGCCGCGGCTCCTGGACCTGCGCGAACACCTCGTCGCCCTCCTCCAGCTCCACCAGCCCCCCGAAAAAGCTGCTGCGGGCCCAGGGACCCCCCCCGCGGGGGGCCGGGGGGGGGGCAGTGGACCCCTTTGTTGAGCAGCAGGTCGAGGGGTTCGGGGTAGAGGGGGCTGCGCTTGCGGATGCGGAGCAGGGCGTGGGCGCAGGAGCGCAGCTCAGGTGAGCTCAGGTGAACCTGGGCGTAGACGAAGTAAAGGCCGGGCCGGCGGCAGAGCAGGGAACCCCCCCGGTATCCCAAACCCCGCAGGAAAGCCCAGGAATTGCGGGATTCCCAGCGCAGGGAACCGTTGGGTTGCGAGGAGAGGTCGGCGCCGGCTGCGGGGAGAGAAGGGAGAGGGAGGGGGGGAAAAGGGGGGAAGGGGGGAAAAGGGTCAGGGGGAGGGTCCCAAAAAGCGGCGGAGCGCTCCCGCGTGTAGGGGGTGGAAAGGTGTTTGGGGTGCTGAGCCCTCCTGAAAATCACTGACCCCCACAAAATCATCCAGCACCCTCCTGTGCATAGATGAGATTGGGTATTTGGGGTGTTGACCCCCCCAAACCTTCTCTGATCCCCCAAACCATCCAATACTCTCCTGTTTATAGGTGAGATTGGGTATGTGGGGTGTTGACCCCCCCACCACCCCTGGCCCCCCCCCCTAACCCTCCCCGGCCCCCCCAGTCCATCCAGGACCAGGCTTTTGGGGTGCTGACCCCTCCTCCAAAAACCACTGACCCCTCCCAAACCATCCAGCACCCTCCTGTCTATAGGGGGGACCAGATTTTTGGGATGCTGAAGCCCCCCAAAACCACTGACACCCCCCCAAACCTCCTCATTTATAGGTGAGGTTGAGTATTTGGCGTGTTAACCCCCCCCCCAAACCTTCTCTGACT
>NW_020890382.1:0-1697 GCF_003945725.1 Corapipo altera
AGGGAAGGAAAAGCAGAAAACGCAATGCAAAGACAAGAAGAAAAGTTTGG
The DNA here is from genome assembly GCF_003945725.1 of Corapipo altera. Lineage (NCBI taxonomy): Eukaryota > Metazoa > Chordata > Aves > Passeriformes > Pipridae > Corapipo > Corapipo altera. Next base: position 51 of record NW_020890382.1, read on the forward strand.
GGCAGCAAGCAGAGGTGATCCTGCCAGGAGCTCCATTTGGCCGAGAAGGCTTGCCTGGCCTGCAAAGCCTCTGCCTCTCTGTGCCAAGCTCACCTAAGCAAGCACAGCACAAAGAACACTCAGAAAAACTGGTGGAGCTCTGTGGTGCCTAGGTTTTGGCTGAGAGGAGATGCCCCCAGCACAGCAAGTTGCTGGAATGCTACTGCAAGAAGGACAAGGTCTGCATTTGCATGCTATGCTCTGCCCTCAACTCCCACAGGGACTGCAAGACCACCAGTTTAGAGGAGGCCTCTGGCCAAGCACAGCGTGCCTTTCTCGAAACTCCAAAAAAGGTGAAAAGCCATGAAGCTGCACCGGATCGAAGTACAGGAAACCTCCTGGAACAATCATCCTCTAAGCTCTCTGAGATCATGCAACAGTTTTCACAAACACAGGGGTAATTAAAGGATTCTGAGACGGGTCAATGAAATCAGCATCACAATCTTAACTCTTGGAATGACTATAGAATGACTACAGAAGTTTGTTTGGACAATTAACAGCAAGCTTTGAGCATCACAAAGAGTACAGGTTGCTTTCGCACAACTCTAAACACTCACTAATTAAATTATGCAAGCAATACGTTTGGCACGAAACAAGCAGCAGCCACAAGCAGTGAGGCCACCCCACTAAGAACACAGCTGCAACGGGCAGGGCATGCTTTAAGGTGGAGAGACCAGCTGTTTCACAACGAATATTGCCATCAGCTGTTGCACGGGAGGGGTTTTGAAGACAATATATAAGGACTCTTTAAAACAACGCTCTAGCTTTGGTCACACTGATCAACTTAACTGGTCTGCTCTGGCCTCCAGCCAGGAGGCCTGAGGACACACCATCTACAACGCTGCAGATGTCCTTGAGAAGGCACGCAGGACAGCCCCGACAACCCGCAAGGCCCCCCTGCAGCGAGCCGAACAAGCAACGCAGCAACACTGACAACTCCCAATCTAAGTCCTGGAAAACACAGAAAAACTCAAAATGACCCTCACCATTGCCATAGCAGACGCAAATGCAATTATTCGATGGTCTAAGGACCCCACTCCGGCACAAGCCTGCATGATCTCCAGCTAGTCATGCAACCAGCAGCCTCCGCAGCTTTCACAAAACCTGTTTCTCCACAGCATTCCGCAACCCCTCCACGAACTGCAAGTATGGTTCTCGGGCACCTGGACGCACAGCGGCGCACCCCTCCCCGGGCTCTGCCAACCCTGCAGTCTGCACTAATGTCCGCCGGCCCATGGTTTCTACTTGCTCTAAATTTAGTGATTTCTCGCGCAGTCTGCACAGTTAAGGAACGATAGCAGTGGAAAAACTCTTCTTGAGACTTAACTTGCATGAATTTCATACAAGGCTGTAATAGAATACCAAATTTGTGTAAGAACTTCTTATTTAACTTCAGTCTAGATCATATGCTTAGTCAGACAGGGCTAGTCTTGAAATAACCAAAACTTCACCAGTTTTCATAAGAGTGGAATTACTCACGGTAGGAATTTAAAGAATTCATATACCATTCAGAATAAGGATTCACTATGGTTCAACAGAATCATGTTACACATTTCTGAAATCTTGATACCGTCAGAAAGTATTTTTAAGTTCACACAGTCACACATT
>NW_020890383.1:0-1697 GCF_003945725.1 Corapipo altera
CCTCTCTAGTACCAGGCTTAAGGGAGATACAGACACTTGCCACCAATCCCAGCAGCCAGCACTAGGCACTTGGCACTCAGCCCCTCACTCACCTGGTAGCTCTGTCGCTGATTTTCAGAATACACACCATTTTAACCCAGTGGTTGAGGTCAAGTCCCCCACCTGCTTTAACTGGTGTCCCTGAGACTCCATTGGCTCCAGCTGCTGGCACCACTATCCCAGGAATCCTGTACACCCATCTCACTGTGGTGTCTGGCCCCAGTCCACTCGCATTCCTAGCAACCAGCTCCTCATGGCATCACAAAGTCATAAAATGGGTAAGGTTGCAAGGGACCACAGTGGGTCATCTGGTTCAACCTCCCTGCTCAAGCAGGGTCATCCCAGAGAGCACATGGCACAGGATTGTGTCCAGACAGCTTTTGAATATCTCCAGTGAAGGAGACTTTAAAACCTCTCTGGACAAACTGTTCTAATGCTCAGTCACCTGCACAGTAAGGAGGTTCTTCAGCATCTTCAGTTGAAATTTCCTGTGTCCCAGTTTCTGTCCATTGCCTCTCATCCTATTGCTTAACACCATGAGAGGAGCCTGCTCCATCCTTTTGACAACCTCCCTTCAGATGTTTATATGCATTCATAAAATCACCTAATCCCTACAGCACTTACACTTGCACAGGATAACAAATGAGGTGGTAAAGGGAAACCTACCACAGGATTTAAGGAGAAGACAACTAGAGGGCTGGGAGATAAACCTGCTGATGGGTCACAGCCTGCATACAACCAGACCATTCTATACCCAGCCTTGTTTTCCCCTTACCACTTTGCTCCTTCCCTTTGCCCCACACGCTGCCTCCTAAGTCTTGTGTGGTCCCACTGACACACTCCTCGAATATCCCAAATCCCCATGCTCTTGTTTCCTTCTTATGAGTGACGAAGCACAGGCTGTTCCTCTCCAAAGCTATGTCCATAGTTTCTTAATGGGTGTTTGACTTATGACTGGAGACTTTTTGTCCTTGGCAATGACTCTGCTGTCCCATGTCTGTTGGCTTTCTGTCTCTCTGTCTTCTTATTCACCACTTCCACTTTTATTTATTTTCTCCTTTGCACAGAAGAGGTCCTTGATAGGATCACCTACATGAAGCAGATGCTCTCACATTCCACGTATGCTTACAGTCTGCCCTGCTAAATTTCTTTTCTTTCGTGACTAATGAAAACTACAGATATTCTTTCAAGTACAAGTCAGGGGAAAATAATTTAACAATAATAATAATAATACTACAATAAGAACAATAACAAAATATATAGGAAATTGAAGAAAAATATAATTCAGAACAACTTCTGGAGGACGCAGTATTGAAACCCTCTCTCTTACAAAGTTGCTGACAGCTATACCATTGATTTTATTAGTGCTATGACTTCAAACAGTATCTCTCACATGGGATGTTAATTAGATGCTTCTGGGCTTGAAGAAAACAGAAGAAAAAAGTAATATAAACAGGTATGCCTTGATAGGATGACAGGTTGTTTCAGCCCACTTCATATCTTCATATTCTTTCTCTCCTCACCCTTTGCTACATTCAAAGTATTCATATATGTTCAAAATATATTGCACTTTGTAATGATAAACTCAGTTTTATCTCTGGACCATTTTTAAAAAGTTTTCATTTCAATATATCTTGTGCTTTTCTTACATGGACATC
>NW_020890384.1:0-1697 GCF_003945725.1 Corapipo altera
ACCACTGTCACCCTGACACTGCCATCACCCTGACACCGTGTCACTGCACGGCATCACTGTCACCACCACTGTCACCCTGACACTGTCACTGCCTGGTAGCACTGTCACCACCACTGTCACCCCGATACCATGTTACCACCTGGCACCACTGTCACCACCACTGTCACCCCGACACTGCCATCACCCCGATACCATGTCACCCTGCAGTCACCATCTGACATCATCTGTCCCTGACACTGACACTGCTCCCCTAACACTGCTGTCACCCCTATCACTACCGTGTCACCACCCTGTCACCACCCTGTCACCACCCTGTCGCCCCTGGCAGCGCCCTGACAATGCTGTCACCACCCTGCCACCGCCACTGCCACCCCAAAACCCATGTCCTCACCCTGTCACTGCTGTCACCACTATCAGTGCCCTGTCACCGCTGTCACCACCCTGCCACTGCCACCCCAAAACAGATGTCCCTGCCCTATCCCCAGGTGTCCCCAGGTGTCCCCCCTGTCACCTTGAAGCTGTCCTCGAAGCGGCCGTGCTCCAGCCATGGGGTGTCCCCAGCCCCCCTGTCCCCAGGCTGTCCTCAGGTGTCCCCAGGTGTCCTCCCTGTCACCTTGAAGCTGTCCTCAAAGCGGCTGTGCTCCAGCCATGGGGTGTCCCCAGCCCCCCTGTCCCCAGGTTGTCCCCAGGTGTCCCCAGGCTGTTTCCAGGTGTCCCCAGGTGTCCCCATGCTGTCCCCAGGCTGTCCCCAGGTGTTACCAGGTGTCCTCCCTGTCACCTTGAAGCTGTCCTCAAAGCGGCTGTGCTCCAGCCATGGGGTGTCCCCAGCCCCCCTGTCCCCAGGTTGTCCCCAGGTGTCCCCAGGCTGTCCCCAGGTGTCCCCCCTGTCACCTTGAAGCTGTCCTCGAAGCGGCCGTGCTCCTCGAGCAGCAGGGCGTAGTTGATGACGATCTGGGGGGTGGCGATGCGCAGGTCCAGGATGCGCTCGTACACCGCCCGCGTCGACTGCGGGCACCGAGGGGTCAGGGGGGCAGGGGGGGGACACCCCCACAGCCACCCTGGGGGCTGTGACACCTCCTGCCCCATCCCGGGGGCTGTGACACCCCCACAGCCACCCCGGGGGCAGTGACACCTCCTGCCCCATCCCAGGGGCTGTGACACCCCCACACCCATCCCAGGGACAGTGACACACCCACACCCACCCTGGGGACAGTGACAGCCCCACACCCACCCTGGGGACAGTGACACCCCCACACCCATCCCGGGGACAGTGACACCCCCACAGCCACCCTGGGGGCAGTGACACCTCCTGCCCCAACCCAGGGACAGTGACACCCCCACAGCCACCCCAGGGGCTGTGACACCCCCACAGTCACCCCGGGGACAGTGACACCCCCACACCCACCCTGGGGACAGTGACACCCTCACACCCACCCCGGGGACAGTGACACCCCCACAGTCACCCTGGGGACAGTGACACCCAGACACCCATCCTGGGGGCAGTGACACCCCCACACCCACCCCCGGGGGAGTGTGCCCCCCCCACACCCCCCCGGGGGGCTGTGACACCCCCACACCCACCCCGGGGACAGTCACCCCCCTGCCCAGCACCCGCTCCGGGCTCAGCACCCGCCCTCAGCACCCACGGGAGGTCTCCCCGTGTCAGTCCTGTCCCCCCCGTGTCCCCAGCTGTCCCC
>NW_020890385.1:0-1696 GCF_003945725.1 Corapipo altera
TGTCCCCTGAGCTCTGAGGTCCTCCCCTGTCCCCTGTCCCCGCAGACACGGGCGTGGAGGTGCTGGAGGACCCCAACGGGAAGACGTTCACGGTGAGCAGCCGGGTGGAGTTCCGGGTGACCAAGGAGGAGAACGGGGCCGAGGTGACCTGCTCGGTGGACCACGAGTCCCTGCAGAACTCCGAGAGGTCGACCACCGAGAAGCTGCAGGTCCACTGTACGTGGCACTGGGGGGGGTGGCACAGGGGTGAGGGGGGAAGTCTGGTGGGCACCACACGCGTGATCGCGGCGCGATGGTGGGCACACGTGTGTACTGGGCCACCGGGGTGGGCACGTGGGGGGCACACCAAGCCTGGCACCGGTGTCCTGCCTGTCCCCAAGTCCTTGTCCCTGTGTCCTGCCTGTCCCCTGAGGTGGTGACAGGGTGAGGGACAAGGTGGGTTCTGAGAAATCGGGGTCAGTTTTTGGGGTGCCAGGATCAGTTTTCAGGGTTTCAGGGTCAGTCTTTGGGGTTCCAGGGTGAGTTTTTGGGGTGCCAGTGTCAGTTTTCAGGGTACCAGGGTCAGTTTTATGGGGTACCAGGGTCAGTTTTTAGGGTACCAGGGTCAGTTTTCGGGGTGCCAGGGTCAGTTTTCGGGGTGCCAGGGTGAGTTTTCGGGGTGCCAGGGTCAGTTTTCGGGGTACCAGGGTAAGTTTTTGGGGTGCCAGGGTCAGTTTTCGGGGTACCAGGGTGAGTTTTATGGGGTGCCAGGGTCAGTTTTTGGGGTGCCAGGGTCAGTTTTTGGGTTTCCAGGGTCAGTTTTCAGGGTTTCAGGGTGAGTTTTCGAGGTGCCAGGGTCAGTTTTCAGGGTGCCAGGGTCAGTTTTTGGGTTTCCAGGGTGAGTTTTCGGGGTGCCAGGGCCTCACCCCGCCGTGTTTCTCCTCTTGCAGACAAACCCACGGCCCGGATCGAGCCGCACCCTCAGTACCCGCGGGAGGGGGAGAAGCTGCAGCTCCAGTGTGACGGGCAGGGCAACCCCATGTAAGGCCCTTCCTCCCCTTCCTCCTCTGGCCCTGCCCGACCCCCAAATCCACCGGGAAACCCTTCCCAGGGCTGGGCAGGGAGGGCTGGGGGGAGCTGGGGCTCTGGTGGCACCTCATGGAGAGCAGCAGATCCCTCCTGGACCATCCCTGATCCAGCAGATCCCTTCTGGATCATCCCTTGTCCACCAGATCCCTCCTGACTCATCCCTGGTCCAGGGCTCCCATTCCCATTCCTGTTCCCATTCCCATTCCCATTTTTCAGCCCCCAGGAGTTCCTGTGGGAGAAGGAGGGCAGCCCTGCCCCCATTCCCATTCCCATTCCCATTCCCATTCCCATTTTCCAGCCCCCAGGAGTTCCTGTGGGAGAAGGAGGGCAGTGAGGCCCCCATTCCCGTTCCCATTCCCGTTCCCATTCCCATTCCCATTCCCATTCCCATTTTCCAGCCCCCAGGAATTCCTGTGGGAGAAGGAGGGCAGTGAGGCTCCCATTCCCATTCCCGTTCCCGTTCCCATTCCCATTTTCCAGCCCCCAGGAGTTCCTGTGGGAGAAGGAGGGCAGTGAGGCTCCCATTCCCATTCCCATTCCCGTTCCCGTTCCCATTCCCATTTTCCAGCCCCCAGGAGTTCCTGTGGGAGAAGGAGGGCAGTGAGGCTCCCATTCCCATTCCCATTCC
>NW_020890386.1:0-1696 GCF_003945725.1 Corapipo altera
TCGGGGCCTCCGCCCATCTCAACCCCCCAAATTTTGGGGTCTCCCCCTTTATCCCCCCAAATGTTGAGGTCTCCTCCCCAAATTTTTGAGTCCTGCCCCTCAATCTCCCCAAATTTTAGGGGCCCCCCCTTTCTTCTTCCCCCCATTTTTAGACTCCCAACCTCAACACCCCAAATTTTGGGCTCCCTCCCCTTTATTCCCCCTAAATTTTGAAGTCTGCCCCTCTCCCCCCATTGGGGGGACATCGGGGGGAAAGGCTGGATCCGTCACATGAAGAGACCCCCTGGAATGAGAGAGGGAAAGGGGGGACATTGGGGGGACATTGAGGGGACACACTGGGGGGACATTGGGGACACACTGGGGACATACTGGGGGGACATTGGAGGGACATTGGGGACACCCTGGGGGACACTGGGGGGACATTGAGGGGACACACTGGGGGGACACTGGGGGGACATTGGGGACACACTGGGGACACACTGGGGGGACATTGGGGACATTGGGGACACACTGGGGACACACTGGGGGACACTGGGGGGACATTGGGGACACACTGGGGACACACTGGGGGGACCCTGGGGACATGGGGGGTCCCCACCTGTCACCTCCAGGGTGGCCCCGGTGACGTAGCCGCTGTCCCCCGACACCAGGAAAGTCACCATGTCTACCACGTCTGGGGGACTCGGGGACACCAGGGGTGTGGTGGCACCTCCAAGTGTCCCCAAAGTGTCCCCAAAGTGTCCCCAACTCACCCTCAGGGTCCCCCAGTCGTCCCAGTGGCACCATCCCTGTGAACTGGGAGGGGGGGGAGACACACACACACAAGTGTCACCTCTGGTGTCACCTCTCCAATGTCCCCTAAGGTCCCCCAATGTCCCAAATGACCCCCCAGTGACCCCCCAATGTCCCCAGGAGGTGCCACCCCCCCACTGTCACCTTGTCCAGCACTTTTGGGGGCACTTTGTCCGTCATGGGGGTGACGATAAATCCCGGTAGGACGGAATTGCAGCAGATCCCAAACCTTGGGGGAGGGATTTTGGGGGGTCAGAGGGGTCCCTCCAACCTGTGTCACCCCCCCCCAGGGTGCTACCGACTCCCCCTCCGGGGTCACCAAACCCCCCCAATCCCATTTTCCCCCTGATTTCCCCCCAATTTTTCCCCATTTCCCTCCAAATTCCCCGAATCTCCCCCCTTTTTCCCCATTTCCCAATTTTCTCCCCAGTTTTCCCCATTTCTTCCCCCTTTTCACCCCAATTTCCTCCCAAATTCCCCCAATTTCCCCCCAATTTTTCCCCATTTCCCAATTTTCCCCCCAGTTTTCCTCAGTTCTTCCCCCTTTTCCCCCCAATTCCCCAATTTTTCCATATTTCCCCCCAAATTCCCCCTTTTCTCTCCAATTTTTACCCCATTCCCCCTTAAATTTTCCCAATTTCCCCTCCAATTTCCCCCCATTTCTTCCTTTTCCCCCAATTTCTCCCCAATTCCCCATTTCCCCCCAATTTCCACCCAAATCCCCCCCAAATCCCCCTAATTTCCCCCAAAATCTCCCCAATTTTCCCCCCAAAATCCCCCAAATTTTCCCCCAATCCCCCAACTTTCCCCCATTTCTCCCCAAATTTCCCCACTTTTTCTCCAATTTTTCCCCCGAATTTCCCCCCCATTTTCCTTTGTCCCCTCCCAGATGTCCCCCAATGTC
>NW_020890387.1:0-685 GCF_003945725.1 Corapipo altera
AGGATGTTGGGGACGTTGGGGGTGTTGGGGACGTTGGGGACATGGGGACATTGGGGGTGTTGGTGACACTGAGGGTGTTGAGGACATTTGGGGTGTTGGGTGTGTTGGGGACATTGGGGGCGTTTGGGGCGTTGGGGACGCTGGGGGCTTTGGGGGCGTTTTGGATGTTTGGGTCATTGGGGGCCTTGGGGGCACTGGGGACATTTGGGATGTTGGGAGCGATGGGTGTATTGGGGACGTTGGGGACATGGGGACATTGGGGGCATTGGGGACGTTTGGGTCATTGGGGGTGTTGGGGACACTGAGGGTGTTGGGTGATGGGATGTGACGTGGCCACGGGGACACTGTGACGGTGTTGGGGACGTTGGGGACGTTTGGGTCATTGGGGGCGTTGGAGGCGCCCAAGGCCACGAAGACGACGGCGTTGACGGAGTCCTTGAGTCCCTGGGTCCATCTCCCTTGTCCTGCCCCTTATCCCATGGTGTCCCCTGTCCCCATGGTGTCCCCATGGTGTCCCCATGGTGTCCCCTCACCCGGGATGGACGTCCCCAGGGCCACGAAGACGACGGCGTTGACGGAGTCCTTTTGTCCCTGGGTCCATCTCCCTTGTCCTGCCCCTTATCCCATGATATCCCCCTGTCCCCATGATGTCCCCATGGTGTCCCCATGTCCCCATGATGTCCCC
>NW_020890387.1:785-1696 GCF_003945725.1 Corapipo altera
ATGTCCCCATGGTGTCCCCTCACCCGGGATGGACGTGCCCAAGGCCACGAAGATGACGGCGTTGACGGAGTCCTTGAGTCCCTCGTCCATCTCCCTTGTCCTGCCCCTTATCCCATGATATCCCCATGTCCCCATGATGTCCCCCTGTCCCCATGGTGTCCCCCTGTCCCCATGGTGTCCCCATGGTGTCCCCATGGTGTCCCCTCACCCGGGATGGACGTCCCCAGGGCCACGAAGACGACGGCGTTGACGGAGTCCTTGAGTCCCTGGGTCCATCTCCCTTGTCCTGCCCCTTATCCCATGACATCCCCCTGTCCCCATGATGTCCCCCTGTCCCCATGGTGTCCCCATGGTGTCCCCATGGTGTCCCCATGTCCCCATGGTGTCCCCTCACCCGGGATGGACGTGCCCAAGGCCACGAAGACGACGGCGTTGACGGAGTCCTTGAGGCCGAGGGTGCAGCCGAAATGCGCCGCGAGGTCCCCGATGAGGGCGGTGAGGAGGGCGAGGAGGAGGATGGAGACGCCGAAGGCCGCCCAGCCCCCCAGCAGCGCCGTGGGGGGGACGCAGGCGAAGAGAACCTTCCAGAAGACCGTCAGGAAGTGCATCACGTAGTCGAAGCACGACGGCAGCCGCTCCTCGCGGCCCTCGTCCTCGTCGTCCTCGTCACCTGCAAGGGGGGGGGACTAGGGGTGGTGGCACCAAGGGGAGGGTCCCCAGGGGGGTGGCCAAGGAGTGGACACTGGGGACCCCGAGAGGACACTGGGGACCCCGAGAGGACATTGAGATGACATGGGGGAGCCTGACGGGACTTGGGGGACGTCAAGGTGACCTTGGGGGTACCGGGGGGACCCCGAGAGGACACTGGGGACTGTGAGGGGACACTGAGGACATCGAGGGGCCCCTGGGGA
>NW_020890388.1:0-1696 GCF_003945725.1 Corapipo altera
AATCAATGATGAAATGGAAGAGAAGTCTGTCCCTGATTATATAGTGGGATCTAAGTCCTGCAGAAGCAGTCACACAGAATTCCAGTGTTTGAGCTGAGCAGAGATTGATCCCTGAATCATTTAGGACAGAAACCATTGGATTTCACCTTGTTTTATCCCTCAGAACTCCTGCTTAGGTCAAGTGTAACTTCACTGCAGAGATGTGTGACCCCAAGGCAGTGTGAGAAGTAGCAAGAGAATAAGCCACGGGCTTGTTCCCAAGGGATTTCTTTATTAAGTTAGGGGAGAAAAAAAGGGCACTTGGCCAAAGTTCTGAAGGGCACCACACAAGCTGGATGAAAATGTTCCACCCCAGTACTGACTCAGCACATTGTCATCCACAACACTTAAGTCAAGATCCAAAAAACCAACAACATTTAAGGCAAAATCCCAACAACCCACAACATTTAAGCAAAATCCAACCAATTGCACCACACCTCAATCAAGATCTGATCCCTCCAGCTCCAAACCAGCCCCAAGCATCAGGAAAGGAGCAGAGAAAGAGAAGCAGAGGCAGCAAGAAGAGGGAAGGAGAAAGAGGGAGAGACAGATCGTGGTGCTACCACTGGAAATTTGTAGATCAGCTCTCCCCAGTCCCGTGGCAGGGCCATGTGGCAAACATGTGCCTTTGGTTTTATCTGCTCTGGACCCTCTGGCCACCCCCTCCAGGCCCCCTCTGACCCAGCAGCCACTGTGGGGCTTCCAGGCTGGGCTGAGGGGTCGGGTTCTCCCTGTCCCTGCCAGTGGGAGCTGGGTGTGGGGCTGCAGGAGCTGTGGCTGTTCCAGTTTTCCCGGGCTGGTCGGGACTGACAGCTACTGCGGGGCTTGCCCAGGTGAGCTCCCGGGGCTGCCCTGAGGGACATGAGGCCACCCCCCCGTCCGGGAGGTTCCACCTATCCCTTCCCCCACCAAACACCCACCCACCCACACACCCACCCACTGCCTACAAGGTGGTTCTGACCCAATAAGAACTGCTCTGGTGTCTCACACACAGCCACCCCTCCAGGCACCACCCTCTTCCCTGATTCCAGTGTCTCTTGGATCTGCACTGGAAGTCAGGGGGTCAGAGGCTGGCAGAGGAGCTCTGTTCTCAGGGCACACGCAGTGCCAGCTGTGCTTGCAGTCTCCAGAGCTGCCCCAGTGTGGCTTTGCCCCACAGGCTGATGAGTGCCCCTTGCCCTGCCCCTCTCCAAAGTGCAGCGGGACACAAGGAGTGAAAGGACCACAGAGAGCCAGAGGGAGACATTTGTGCCTCCCTCCCCGAGAACTCCTTGGGAAGCACTTTCCTTGGGAAGCAAGCCCCTTGCCTCCCCAGGGATGACCCAAGTCTTGCGTTTTCTTGGGGAACACCAGCACACCCTTAAGAAACCCTGGCAAGGATGAATGATTTGTAGTCCTTGGAGAAGAGGCGCTTGAGCTGTAGCTCCTCTTGCTGCCAGTGAGTTTCCCAGGACCAGCCTCCTGGCCTTCAGTGTGTCCAGGAAGATCTTGAAGTGCAGAATGTTGTGGAAGTAGCCCTTCAGGACAGGCCCCTTTGCAGCCTGAAGTGCCTGTGTCCCTGGTGGTGTGTGCCCATGGCAAAAGTGGCAAAAGAGAGGCAGGAGCGGACACGTGAGCTGCAGGGCTGAGGGTTTGTGCCCTTTCAGTTGCACCAAGA
>NW_020890389.1:0-1695 GCF_003945725.1 Corapipo altera
ACTCCCACCCTGCAGCCGTTGTTCCCACAGCAGCAGAAACACTGTAACCAAAATGGAGGTGCATACTGTGGAGGGAACAAGGTGGAGGCTCAACTGACATAGCCCCTACCATGGCACCTTCTGCATGTTCTCAGTCCTCCTGCAGGATTTGGGGGGGAAGGGCTGAGGGATGTGGTGGGGCTGTCTGTGTGAGGCATCTTTGCTGCACAAAGTGTGTGTTCCCACAGCTCTGAGCTGCCTTTATCCGTGCCCAGTGATGACCTGCCATGTCTGTGACCTGTGTTTGCTCCTGTGTGAGTCACCGTGGCCCTTGGACAGCACCACTGGGATGGGGATTGCTCAGTGCTTGTTCAGGAGGGCTGGACACTGTTTCCATAAAGCCCTGCTTGGAGGGGCTCTCTGGAGGGCTCTGATCCAGGCTGTGCTTGGAGCAGGACTGTCCCATGGCCATGTCCACCCCTGAGGCCCAGCCCCACCACCCCTCAGTGCAGTCACCCAGCCCCTCTGTGCTCAGGGTCAGCCACAGCCCAAGGGTTTGGGGAACACCCGTCAGCCCTGGTGTGACACAGCCCCAGAGCCGCTCTAGCCATGGCTGGGGCTCTCCTGCTCAGCAGCACACCCTGCCCGACAACAGACCACTGAGCTTCCCCACTTGTGTTGTTCTTGTCTTTGGAGATGGCTCCCAAGGGATCGAGACTGGCCAGCCAAGGGTTTTCCACCCATGCTGTTCAGCACTCTCTCCATGATGTGCTGGGCTGGGCATCTCCCTCCACACACCTCCTCCAGCTGCAGCTTCTCTTTCCTCAACTCTCGTCCCTTCCCCCATGAACCTCCTTAAGCTGCTTCTCACGCTGGATGGTCCACTGGGGATGTTCCACCCTGTCCTCATTGAGTTCATTCTGTCTCCCCACATCATCCATCTTCAGGTGAAGAGAATCCAAAGTCTTGCCCAAGCCTCTGGCTGCCACCTCACTGCAACCAGCAGAGAGTTATGAAAACTAAATTTATTCATTATTTTGTCTGTTTAATTGCATAGGATTATTAAAGAATCACAGACTGGTTTGGGTTGGAAGGGACCTTGTTCCACCTCCTGCCATGGGCAGGAACACCTTCCACTACCCCAGTTTGCTCCGAGCCCTGTCCAACCTGGTCTTTCAGTCCAAACCCCTCCTTGTTCTAAACCCTTTCTGGGGAAGCTTTGGGTTTTATTTTAATAAAGAGTGATGAATTCTACTTCTCACAATTCCCCTGTGAGAACTGTGCAGGGCTGGACACTGCAGTGAGCCCAGTGAGCCTCACACTCCTGCCCTGTGCCTGGGGACGGGCACGTGTCCCCTGGCCATGGCTGTGCCAGGACAGCCTGACCTGGGCCAGCACTGGGGTGCTGGCATGGAGGAGGAACGGGCTCTGAAGGCTGGGTGGTGGCCACTGATGGATGGGAGAGGGACGGGGGGGAGAAGCTCAAGCTCCACCTTGTTGTCCCCTCCTGGTGCCGTGTGCCCCATGTGCACACTGGGACCATTCACACCAGGCCTTTGCCTTCCCTTGCCCCACACAGGTGACAGGTGCCCTACATGGGGACTGTCCCCAGCTGAGGTGCAGCTGCTGTTCCCCTGTGGAGGGAAGCCCCTCACATCCCATGTCCTGAGGGAGCTGGGAGCAGGAGGGATTTGAGGGCGTTTGGGGGAGCCTGTT
>NW_020890390.1:0-361 GCF_003945725.1 Corapipo altera
GGGGTCTACCTGCCCCACGGGCTGGCCAGGGGGGTCCCGCTGCCCCTGGACCCCCCCTTCCTGGAGGTGATGGCCACGCCGGGCCACGTGCGAGCCCACGTGAGCCTGGTGGTCCGGGGCACCGCCCTGGGCACGGTGGTGGTGGCCGGGGACCTGTTCGAGCGCGAGGGCGACGAGGGCGAGTGGGGGGCCCTGAGCGAGGACCCCCGGGAGCAGCGCAGGAGCCGGCGCAGGGTGGTGGCCGTGGCCGATGTCATCGTGCCCGGGCACGGGCCACCCTTCAGGGTCTGCAGGGAGCCACAGGAGGGGCAGGAGGAGGGGGACAGTGATGGGGACGGTGATGGGGACGGTGATGGTGAGG
>NW_020890390.1:371-1695 GCF_003945725.1 Corapipo altera
TGGGGACACTCCTGGAGGTGGCACTGAGGGACATGGGGACACCTCAAGGGACGCAGGGACGAGGCCTGAGGAGGTGGGACATGGGGACACCCCTCGAGGTGGCACTGAGAGACATGGGGACATCCCAGGGGACACAGGGACACATCAAGGGACATGGGGACACCCCTGGAGGTGGCACTGAGGGACGTGGGGACGCCCCAAAGGGACATGGGGGCACATCAAGGGACATGGGGACACCCTGGAGATTTGACACAGGGACATGGGGACACATCAGGGGACATGGGGACACTTTGGAGATGGGACACAGGGACATGGGGACACCCCAAGGGACATGGGGATACCCCTGGAAGTTGCACTGAGGGACGTGGGGACACCCCAAGGGATGTGGGGACACCCTGGAGATGGGACACAGGGACATGGGGACACCCCTGGAGGTGACACCGAGGGACGTGGGGACACCCCAAGGGATGTGGGGACACCCTGGAGATGGGACACAGGGACATGGGGACACCCCTGGAGGTGACACCGAGGGACGTGGGGACACCCCCAGGGGAGGTGACACACTCCGAGGTGGCCCCAGGGGACACGGGGACACCCCCGGGGGACACGTGAGGGTGACAAGAGCAGCCAATGGGACCCCCGGGCTGGGGGGCGGTGGCTGTGACGTCACGGGCTGGGGGGTGACACGGGGACACCCCTGCAATGTCCCCGGGGTCATTCCCCCCATGAGAACACAACGTGTCCCCTCCCAGTGCTCCCAGTTCCCTCCCAGTTCCCCCAAATCCCCTCCCAGTGCCCCCAGTTCCTTCCCAGTGTCTCCCAGTGCCCCCAAATCCCCTCCTACTGTCCCCCAGTCCCTCCCAGTGGCCCTAAATCCCCTCCCACTCCACCCCAGTCCCATCCCATCCCCTCCCAGTCTCCCCCAGTCCCTCCCAGTGCCCCCCCCCGAGGTGCCCGCAGGATCGTTGTCCCCAAGGGGGGGGTTATAAAAGCCCTCGGTGACACTTTGGGGGGGTTTGTCTCAGCCATGGCCCCCTCCCCGCGCCCCTGGGTGGCCCTGGTGGTGGCCCTGGTGGTGGCTTTGGTGGCCCCCCCGGCGCGGGGGTGGGACCGGGACTCGCCCACCGCGACCCTCTCGGTGGAGAACGGGGGGACCTGGGGGGTCTGGGGGGACCCCGAGTTCTGCCCCGGGGGGACTTTCGCCAACGGCTTCCAGCTGAAGGTGGGATTTGGGGGGGTTTGGGGGGGGTCTGGGGACACGGGAGGGGATTTGGGGGCGTCCTGGGGGAGGGTTGGGGGACCCTGAGTTCTGTCCCGGGGGGGG
>NW_020890391.1:0-1695 GCF_003945725.1 Corapipo altera
TTAACAGGGAAAAGCAGCACCTTCCTCCTGCTTTATATCCCTCTGGATCCACATTCCATGATTTCTGCTCCGGTTAACAGGGAAAAGACTCCTCATTCCATGATTTCTGCTCTGGTTACCAGGGAAAAGCAGCACCTTCCTCCTCTGGATCCCATCCCGTGATTTCTGTCCCTGCTCTCCCGGGATTTGTGGGATTTGTGGATCTGTTCCCATCCCTGCCGGGGCTTTGGGGGTTTTTAGGAATCCTAAAACCCCTCTGGGATTTCTCCTGAATGGATCAGGAATTCCCTGGATCCCTCCTGGCTTCCCAGAGCCGCCCGTTTCCCGCTGGGAGAGTGTCCAAGGAGCCGCTCCAGGGAGGCAATTCCACACCTCTGGAATCGCCTTTGCTCCATTTCCCAGGGAGCCTGTGGGATCCCAAATCCTGGTGGGATCCCAAATTCCCTGGGAGATCCCAAATCCCATTTCCCAAAGAGTCTGTGGGATTCCAAATCCCATTTCTCAAATCCCATTTCCCAAATCCCCTGTAGAATCCCAAATCCCATTTCCCAAGGGAGCCCATGGGATCCCAAATCCCCTGTGGGATCCCAAACCCCATTTCCAAAGGCAGTCTGTGGGATCCCAAATCCCATTTCCCAAATCCCCTGTGAGATCCCAAAACCCATTTCCCAAATCTCCTGTGGGATCCCAAATCCCATTTCCCAAAGCCCCTGTGGGATCCCAAATCCCATTTCCCAAGGGAGCCCATGGGATCCCAAATTCCCTGTGGGATCCCAAACCCCATTTCCAAAGGCAGTCTGTGGGATCTCAAATCCCCTGGGAGATCCCAAATCCCATCTCCCAAGGGAGTCTGTGGGATCCCAAAACTCATTTCCCTAATACCCTGAGAGACCCCAAATCCCATTTCCCAAATCCCATTTCCCAAATCCCCTGAGAGACTCCAAATCCCATTTCCCAAATCCCATTTCCCAAATCCCATTTCCCAAGGGAGCCCATGGGATCCCAAATTCCCTGTGAGACCCCAAATCCCATTTCCCAAATCCCCTGTGAGATCCCAAATCCCATTTCCCAGTCTGTGGGATCCCAAATCCCATTTCCCAAGGGAGCCCAGGGGATCCCAAATTCCCTGTGGGATCCCAAACCCCATTTCCAAAGGCAGTCTGTGAGATCCCAAATCCCATTTCCCAAATCCCCTGAGAGACCCCAAATCCCACTTCCCAAATCCCTGTGGGATCCCAAATCCCATTTCCCAAGGGAGCCTATGGGATCCCAAATCCCATTTCCGAAATCCCCTGTGGGATCCCAAATCCCATTTCCGAAATCCCCTGAGGGATCCCAAATCCCATTTCCCAAATCCCTGTGGGATCCCAAATCCCATTTCCCAAATCCCGGTGGGATCCCAAATCCCCTGTGAGATCCCAAATCCCATTTCCCAAAG
Organism: Corapipo altera; assembly: GCF_003945725.1. Taxonomy (NCBI): domain Eukaryota; kingdom Metazoa; phylum Chordata; class Aves; order Passeriformes; family Pipridae; genus Corapipo; species Corapipo altera. The sequence continues at coordinate 1,439 of NW_020890391.1, forward strand.
CCCCTGTGAGATCCCAAACCCCATTTCCCAAATCCCCTCTGGGATCCCAAACCCCATTTCCCAAACCCCATTTCCCAAATCCCCTGCAGGATCCCCAATCCCGTTTCCCAACCGAGCCATTCCCGACTCCTTTTCCCCCCACATTCCCATTAAACCCCCGTTGGAAGCAGCCCGTGGGAACATCCCAGGGGAATCCCGAGGCCCCCTCCGACCCGGAGAGCCCCCGATTCCCGGCGTTCCCGGGACTCTCCGGGATT
>NW_020890392.1:0-1694 GCF_003945725.1 Corapipo altera
GTTTTTCCTCTAGGAGAGCACTGACCCACATTTTTGTCTTGACCAAGGAACACAGATGGAGAAGGGAAAACTTAAGGGGAAAACAGAAAACCAAGAAACCATCCTGAAATCTGGTAGCCTTTATTGGAAATTTTTTTCCAGTTGAAAGGACTGAGGCTTTCAGAAAAGCCCTGGCCAGTTTTGATGGGTTTTTAAAGTTGAGTTGGTCAAATGCAGCTTCAGAATGTAGCAGTGATGTCCTGCTTACATATTTGTCTGACTGGGTTGAAGGATTTATTATTTCCAGAGGTTTTTTCATTCCAGTGCTTTATGTTTTGTGTATGGCAATGTATTCCTCTGGCCTTCTCCCCTCTCCTCTCATTGCCAAAACACAGGGTTTCAGTTTTATTTTTGAATACTGCCATGTCAATATAATAAGTAAGTAATCTTCACCCATGCTCCTTTGTAATTTCATCTCCTGGTGGCTTTGCAGTGCCCTACAGTCCCAGCCCAGGAGTGTGGCATCATCTCCATCCAGCAGCTCGGAGACCAGTGACTCAGAGAGCTCCGTAGACTGGGAGACCGTTTACTCAGAGAGCTCCTCCGACTCGGAGATGGAGACCACCTTGAGTGACGGTGACGTGAGCCACCCTCCAAGTGCACCAGCACCTGAGGTGAGTGCAAATGAAATGTAGGAGCTGCTTAACACAGCCTCCTGCCTCAGCCTGCCTGCTGTCTGAGTGCAGGCACGACACGAAACCTGAAATAGCGTCGTCCTTCAGGTGTCCCCTTGACACCTTTGCTGTGTCAGAGATGCTGCTTCCCTTCTGGAGTTTGTCAGTGAAATACCCTCAGTAACAGCGTGGTTAGACCTCTGGTGGTTTCTGCTGGAAGTGTTCCCCCTTGTCCTTTGGCATCGTTGTCTAGTACTTCTGGAGTGTTAATTCCATGCTTAGTCCATTTTGAAGCTGACAGATGAAACTTTTGGTGAATATGCTGAATGATCCTCCTTTGCAGTCTTTAGGCTGTGGCCCCTGACTGTTTTCTGTGCATAGGTGTTCTGGATAATGGCTCTGTAAGCTCCAGTAAAAAATCCATGGCTTCACTTCCTGCTTGTTTCAGCATTGTCATTGTCATCCTTGGTTACTTCTGTTTGGCCTCAATGATCAACATGTGTTTGATAATACAGTCCTCCAGTGCTGAAGCCTGGAGAGGGAGGAGGAAGAAACAGTGAGGTTGCAGCCCTGGCTGTGTGCCCTGTGTGCTGCATGTACAGTTCAGGGCTGGTGACTGGGGAGCAGGGCTGGGCTGGTTTGCTTTTAGGAAACATCCTGTGAGGGCTACTGCACACAGGTGAAAGATTCACCCAAAGAAAGGATCTTGAGAAGGCTGCTCAGGGGTCTTTGGGGTGAAAGGTCATCCCTCCCTCTTGTTTTTGGTGAAACAAGAGCTGCAGGGAGGCTCCTGCCTTGCCATGACCCTGACAGTGAATGGGTCTAGACGAGCAGAAGTTCTGCTGTTCTTCCCTCTTCCTCCCAAACCCTGGGAGCATGGTTTTACACACTGCAGTTAAACTTTTTTGGTGGCAGTAGCACGTATTGTTTCTATGCATGCTAAGGTGTGTCAGCCAGCTTAGACTGGCAAGAACTCTGCCAGACTCTTGCCAGACTGACAAGCTAGTCAAAGTGTTTAGTCCAGTAGGTAACACCTGGGAA
>NW_020890393.1:0-1694 GCF_003945725.1 Corapipo altera
CCCCCCTTGACACCCCGAGACCCCCCTCAGGGCCCAAATTCCACCCTCTGACACCCCCAATTCCACTGTCCCAAACCCCTCCCCACTGTCCCCAAACCCCATCCCTGATGTCCCCAACCCTCCATCTCACCCAAGGAGCCCCCCCTGGACCCTCTGACCACAAAAACATCCCCCCCACACGCTCACAGAAAGGCCAAGGGCATCTGGGGACATGTTGGGGACAGTTGGGGGGCTTTGGGGGGCACTAGGTGATTACTGGGGGATACTGAGACACACTGGGGGGAACCAGAGGGCACTGAGAGGGACTGGGGGGTTCCTGAGAGACACTAGAAGGGCACTGGGAGGGACTGGAGGTGAACTGGGGCACACTGGGGGTCACTGGTAGAGAACTGGGGACTTACTGGGGAATTACCAGGACACACGGGGGACACTGGCAGGTTACTGGGTCATACTGGGGGTTACTGGGTGCTTACTGAAGGATCACTGGGCCATACTGGGGGGCAGTGGGAGATCACTGGGACACACTGGCTGGTCACTGAGGGGGTTACTGGGCCATACTAAGTGTCACTGGGAGGTTATTGGGATATACTGGGGGCACTGGGATCCCCTTATCTGGATGTGGTATATTTCTGCCCCCCCCCCCCCCAATTTTGGGGGGCATCCCTAGGACTCCTCCCCTGGGAGCTGGGAGATCCCTGAACCCCACTGCTGGGCTTTAGGGGACTCCCCAAAATCCCCTCCAAAACCCTGAAATCCCCTCAGAAATCCACCCCTCCACCCGTCGAAACCTCCTCAAAATCCCCTCAGAGACCTCATCCCCCCCCCCCCGAACCCCTTAAACTTCCTCAGTGACCCGCAAAACCCATCTGGGACCCCCCAAGCCTATTCAGGGACCCCCCAATCCTCCTCAGGGACTCTCAAAACCGCCTGGGACCCCATAAACCCCCTAGAGACCCAAAAATTGCCTAAAAGGTCCCTGCAAAGCCCCCCAGGAACCCCAAACCTCCTCAGAGACCCCCAAACCCCTTAAGGGACATTCAGTCTCCCCCCTGAGTCCTCTCAGGACCCCGAACTCCTCTCAGGGACCCCTCAATACGTCCCCGGGAATCCCCGACCCCTCGCGCTAAACCCTCCCGAGCCCTCCGGCCTCCGACCCAGAGCCGCGCTCCCCGCAGTCCCCGAGGGGATCCCCAGAGCCCCGCTCTCCCACACCCCCCGCCAGCCCTCACAGACCCGCCGCCATCACGGATCGCCGGCAGCCAACACGGCGCTCTGCGCGCGCACCGCCCTTAGAGACACCGCCGCAGCCAATCAGCGCGCGGCCCCTGACCGCACGCCCGCAGCCGCGCCTGCGCCTTGCGCGGGGCACCACGGGAGTTGTAGTCCTTGCGGCGGATCAAAGCGGCCCTTTGCACTTGAACAGAAGTATGACAGGTCGGTTTTGGTTTTTTGTTTTTCTGTGTTCTTTTTTTCCCCTCTTTTTTCTTTCTTTTTTTTTCTTTATTTTTTCTTTTTTTCTATCTTTTTTCCCCTTTTTTCTTTCTCTTTTTTTTATATTTTTCTTTTTTCCCCCATTTTTTTCCTCTTTTTCCTTTCTTTTTTTCCTTTTTTCTTCTTTTCTCTCTTTTTTCTTTTTCCTTTTTTTTCTTTTTTTTCAGTTTCTTTTTTTTTCATTGTTTTCTATGAGTTATATT
>NW_020890394.1:0-1694 GCF_003945725.1 Corapipo altera
AAAATTGGGTGAAAATTGGGAAAAAATGGGGTTAAAATTGGGTTAAATTGGGTTAAAATTGGATAAAAATTGGGTGAAAATTGGGTTAAAATTGGGGTAAAATTGGGTAAAAATTGGGTTAAAATTGGGTGAAAATTGGGTAAAAATTGGAGTTGAAAGTGGGAAAAAATGGGGTAAAAATTGGGGTTAAAATTGGGTTAAAATTGTGGTTAAAATTGGGTCAAAATTGGGAAAAAATTGGGGTTAAAATTGGGAAAAAAATTGGGAAAAAATTAGGGGGAAAATTGGGAAAAAATTGGGAAAAAATTGGGTAAAAATTGGGTGAAAATTGGGTTAAATTGGGTGAAATTGGGTTAAATTGGGTTAAATTGGGTTAAAATTGGGAAAAAATGGGGAAAAAATTGGGTTAAAATTGGGGAAAAAATTGGGTAAAAATTGGGTAAAAATTGGGTAAAAATTGGGTTAAAATCGGGGGAAAATTGGGTTAAAATTGGGTTAAATTGGGTTAAAATTGGGTTAAATTGGGTGAAAATTGGGTGAAAATTGGGTGAAAATTGGGTTAAAATTGGGTGAAAATTGGGTTTAAAATTGGGGGAAAATTGGGGGGAAATTGGGAAAAAATTGGGGTTAAAATTGGGAAAAAAAATTGGGTTAAAAGTGCGTGAAAATTGGGTTATAATCAGGTTAAAATTGGGGATAAAATTAGGTTAAAATTGGGAAAAAATTGGGTGAAAATTGGGGGAAAAATGGGGGAAAATTGGGTTAAAATTGGGGAAAAATTTGGGTTAAAATTAGGTTAAAATTGGGGTATTTGGGGTTTAAATGGGTTTGAGACGGTCTGGAAGAGGAATGACCAAAAACGTGACTAAAACACACCTAAACCCACCCAAAATCCACCCAAAACCCACCTAAAATCGACCCAAAACCCACCTAAAAAACACACTTAAAACACACCCAAAACCACTGAAAAATGACCCAAAACCCACCTAAAACCTGCCTAAAAAACACACCTAAAAAACACACCAAAAACCACCCAAAATCCACCCAAAACCCAACTAAAATCCACTCAAAAATGACCCAAAACCCACCCAAAAAACACAACCTGAAACAACTCAAAAATGGCCCCCAAAACTCAACAATTTGGGGGGAAAATTTGGGGAAAAAAAGGGCAAAATTTGGGGAGAAATATGGGGAAAATGGGGGAAATTTGGGGAGAAATTTGGGGGGAAAATGGGGGAAAAATGGGAGAAATTTGGGGGGAAATTTGGGAAATAAAAGGGCAAAATTTGGGGGGAAAATTGGGGGAAAAATGGGGAAAATTTGGGGTGAAAATTGGGGTGAAAATTGGGAAAAAAAGGGTAAAATTTGAGGAGAAATTTGGGGAAATTTGGGTGGGGAAATTTGGGTAAAAATGGCAGAATTTGGGGGAATTTTGGGGAAAAAATTGGCAAAATTTGGGGGGAAAATTGGGGTAAAAATGGGGGAAATTTGGGGGGAAATTTGTGAAAAAATGGGGGAAATTTGGGGTAAAAAGGGCAAAATTTGGGGAGAAATTTGGGAAAATTCGGGTGGAAAAATCGGGGGAAAAAAAGGGTAAAATTTGGGAAAAAATTGGGAGGAATTTTGGGGTGAAAAGGGGCAAAATTTGGGGGGGAGGGGTTTAGTCTGGGCTTAAACTCGCCCTGGGAAAGAGG
>NW_020890395.1:0-1693 GCF_003945725.1 Corapipo altera
CCCAGCCCTGGGAGGGCTGCTGTGGGGAACTGAACTGCAGCTCAGCCAGACCCAACACTAATATCTATAGCACATATCCTATAGAATCCATCCTTAGGTGTTGTATGATAGATCTATAAGGTATTGCAAAGAAGAAGTAATAATAAGGCAAGTGTCCTCCTTAGGGACACCCCACCCCCCAAAACTACTGCCTGGGTTTGTTCCCTGGGGGTCTCTGCAGCAGCAAGCACAGCCCCACACTGACTGCTCTGGGCTGTGCAGGCATTTATGGTTCTGCCTGTCTCACACCCCCCCCAACCTTGGGATGGATCTGGATGTCACTGGATGTGATGTCACAGGGGAGATGTGATGTCATATGATGGATGGGACATCATAGAGGAGCTTTGATGTCCCAACAAGGATGTGATATCACAAGGAAGATGTGATGTCAGAACAAGGATGTGATGTCACAGGGATGATGTGATGTCACAGGGGAGGACGTGATGTCAAAGGGATTATATGATATTACAGGAGAGTTGTGATGTCATATGATGGATGTGACGTCATAGAGGAGATGTGATGTCACAGGAAGGATGTGTTGTCACAGGAAGTATTGTAATGTCATGGGTGGACGTGATGTCACAGGAAGCGTGTGATGACATATGGGGGGTTGTGATGTCATGGGGAGGATGTGATGTCACAGAGGAGGACGTGACATCATAGGGATGATATGATATCGGGGAAGTGTGATGTCATATGATGGTTGTGACATCACAGGGGTGATCTGATGTCATAAGGGAGATGTGATGTCACAGGAAGGATCTCATGTCGTATGATGGATGTAACATCATAGAGGAGCCTTGATGTCACAACAAGGATGTGATATCACAAGTGAGATGTGATGTCATATGATGAATGTGACGTCATAGGGGAGATGTGATGTCACAGGAAGGTTGTGATAACAGAGGGTGAATGTGATGTCATAGAAGATGTGTGATGTCACTGGGGAGGAGGTAATGTCATTGGTAGTTGTGATGTCATGGGGTGCTGTGATGTCACAGGGAAGATGTGTTGTCATATCATGGATGCAATGTCATAGAGGAGATGTGATGTCACAGGAAAGATGTCACAAGGAAGGATGTGATGTGACAGAAGATCTGTGATGTTACAGGAGAGCTGTGACGTCACAGGGATGATATATATCACAGGAGAGACATGATGTCATATGATGGATGTGACGTCATAGGGGAGCTGTGATGTTACAGGAAGTATCTGATGTCATGGGGCAGGTGTGATGTCAGAGGGATGCTATGATATCACAGGAGAGATGTGATGTCATATGATGGTTGTGACCTCCTAGGGGAGATGTGATATCACAGGGCAGGTGTGATGTCACAGTGGAACTGTGACGTCACAGGGGAGATGTGATGTCATGGGATGGAAGTGATGTAAAAATGGTTGTGATGTCAGCTGTGATGTCGCAGGAGGCTATGATGTCATGGAGAGGTGTGATGTCACTATGAGATGTGATGTCATATGGTGAATGTGACATCATAGGTGAGATGTGATGTCACAGGAAGAATGTGATGTCATGAGGATGTGATGTCATACGGCAGCTGGGATGTCACAGGCAATATATGATATCATATGAGAGGTGTGATGCCATTTGATGGATGTGATGTCATAGAGGAGTTGTGATGTCACAGGAAGGATG
>NW_020890396.1:0-1374 GCF_003945725.1 Corapipo altera
CTGGCATCTCCCCAGCCATGGGAACCCCCCGGCATGGGAAGCAGAAGGCAAACAAGCCCCCGCTCCGTGCTGCTCCCGGCTCCCAGCCCCGCAGCTCAGCCCCAAGGTCCTACCGTCTCCCTCTGTGCGCGGAGCTCCCGAGGTGAGCGAGCTCAGCTCAGCCTCTCTGCTGATCCAGCCCCGGATCTCCCATAGGTGCTCTTTTCCCTTTTATAGGGGCTGTGGGGCACAGCCGCTGATTTCTTGTATATCAGGTGTTTTACAGCAGCAGAATGTCAAAGTCAAACTGGGGAGCTGCTCCCTGGTTTGGGTGCAAAAGTTGTTGGGTGAGAGGTGGGTATCAGAGGTCATTTCCAACCTTAATGATCCTGTAATACCATGAAAGACAGCAGGAGCTGGGCAGTGCTTGGGGTTCTTAATTGGAAATCACCCACCATGTTCCTGTGATCCCAGATCACTGAATCATGAAAATGGGCAACCTGTGCCAGGGCCTCCACTCTCCCAGTAAAGAATTCCTTCCCAATCTCTCATCTCTCCCTGCCCTCTGGCAGTGGGGATCCATTCCCTGTGTCCTGTCCCTCCATGCCTTGTCCCCATTCCCTCTCCAGCTCTCCTGGAGCCCCTTTAGGCTCTGGAAGGGGCTCCAAGGTCTCCCTGGATCCTTCCCTTCCCCAGCTGAGCCCCCCCAGCTCTCCCAGCCTGGCTCCAGAGCAGAGGGGCTCCAGCCCTGGCAGCATCTCCGGGACCTCCTCTGGACTCTCTGCAGCAGCTCCACGTCCTTGTGCTGCTGTTGCCCAGGGCTGGAGGCAGCTGCGCAGGGGGTCTCAGCTGAGGGGGCAGAGGGGCAGATCCTCCCTGCCCTGCTGCCCACCATCCCTGGGGGATCAGCCCAGGGCACGGGGGGTTCTGGGGCCAGAGCACACGGTCGGAGCACGTCCAGCCTCTCCCCCTCCAGCCCCCCCAGGTCCTTCTCCCCAGGGCTGCTCTCCATCCATTGCACTCCCAGGGGGTGTTTGTGTCTGGCATTGCCCCGATCCAGAAGGAGCACACGGGACTGCAGCTTCAGTAACGCTGTTGAAGGTCTAATCCCAGCAACAGAGCCCGAGAGTGCTGAACTGCCCCAGGGCTGAGCTTGAGAGGGGACTGGTGGAGTGCTGAGGGGCTGGAGGTGAGGGGCTGGACTGAGGGCTGGCTGTGGATGGAACTGTGAGGGGAGGGTTGTGAGGGCGGGCTGTGTGTGTGAGGGGTGAGGGGACTGTTGTGAGGGCGGGCTGTGTGTGTGAGGGGTGAGGGGACAGTTGTGAGGGCGGGCTGTGTGTGAGGGGTTAGGGGACGGTTGTGAGGGCGGGCTGTGTGTGTGAGAGGTGAGGGGAC
>NW_020890396.1:1384-1693 GCF_003945725.1 Corapipo altera
GCTGTGTGTGTGAGAGGTGAGGGGACGGTTGTGAGGGCGGGCTGTGTCTCTCGGCTGTGAGGGGACGGTTCTCGGAGCACGCTGTGACTCTCAGGCGGCCCCGATCCCCTCAGGGGGACCGTTGGAGCGCGGCCGGGGCTGAGGCGGCCCCGGCGGCCCTGGAGCCGCCCGGACCCCCCAGGACCCTCCCGGGAACCCCCGGTACCCCGCGACCGCAGCCCGGGAAAGGTGAGAGCTCGGGGGCGCCGGGCCGGGCCCGGGGGAAGCGTCCAGCGGGGGCCGGGCCGGGCCGCGGGGCCCGTGGGGGAG
>NW_020890397.1:0-625 GCF_003945725.1 Corapipo altera
CTTCCCCCCCAGGTGTCTCAGAGCCCCCCCTGCCCCACCGCAGGGGGTTTTGGGGACCCCCCCCACCATGGGCCCCCCCCGGAGGGAGAAACGTGGCGGCTCCATCGTCCCCTGCGTGCTCCTGGTGGAGGTGGGGGGGACCCTAAAACACAGGGGGGACCCCAACACTGCGGGGGCCCCAAAACATAGGGGTCCCCAACACTGGGGGGGACCCCAAAAAACACAGAACACCCAAAACACTGCTGCCCCTGTTGGGTGGGGTTTGGAGGGGCCCAGCTGGGTTAGGGGGGGTCCCAACCCCTGGGTGGGTTTTCAGGGGTTCCACCGGGTTTGGGGGTGACCCAGTGCCCCCCAGGTGAGTATTTTGGGGGGCACGATCCTTGTTTGGGGGTCCCAGAGCCCTGGATCCCTGTTCGGTGGGACTTGAGGGGTCTCAGCTGGTTTTAGGGGGTCCCCCTCTGGGTTTTGGGGAGTCTCAACCCCCGGGGTGTCTCTGGGAGGGCTCTGGGGGTCCCGCTGGGTGTGGGGGTGACCCGGTGCCCCCCAGGTGGGTATTCTGGGGGGCACGGCCGCCCTGGCGTACCAGCTGGAGTTCACCGACGCCTTTCCCGTCCACGTCGGGGGG
>NW_020890397.1:725-1146 GCF_003945725.1 Corapipo altera
GGAGGGAGGGTTCTAAGGGTTCTTTGTGGGGGTAAAAAGGGGTTTGGGGGGACCGTGGGGGGGTGGGGGGGTCCCAAGGCGTCCCTGGGGGGAGGCAAAGGGGAGTTTGAGGTCTTGGGGGTGGTCCTGGGGGGTTCTGGGGGGGTCTTGGGAGGGGTAGGGGGTTCTAAAGAGTCTTTGGGGGTAGTAAAAAGGGTCTTTTGGGGTCCCTGGCAGGGTTTGGGGGACTGGGGTGTCCCAAGGGGTCCCTGAGGGGTCTGGGGGGGTCGGTAACAGGGTGTCTCCCCAGATGGCCATGAGGGAGCTCCTGGCGGGGTTTGGGAGTCCCGGGGAGGTTTTGTGGGGTCAGTAACAGGGTGTCACCCCCAGATGGCTGTGGGGGAACTCCTGGGCCGGCTGGGGGGGTCCCGGGGGGGTCATG
>NW_020890397.1:1246-1693 GCF_003945725.1 Corapipo altera
GGGGGAGAAATGAGCGGGCGAAGGGAGGGGACTGGGAGACCTGGGGGTGCAAAGGGGAGTAGGGGAGAATTGAGGGGGACCAAGAAGGGGAATGGGGGGGGTGGGGGAGAACTGGGAGGTCTGGGGGGGCAAAGGGGAGGGTTAGAGGGGGATTTGGGATGGAAATTGGGGGGGCCAAAGAGGGGGGGAGGAAATGGGGGAGCAGAAGGGCTCTTGGGGGGAGAACTGGGGGGGAAATGGGGGAGAAAGAGGGGCTGGGGGAGATTGGGGGGGGGGTAAGGAGTGGAACTGGGGGGGAAACCCCCCGTTACCCTCCCCTAACCTAAATCCCCCCCAGTTTCCCCCCTGACCCCCCTGTGTGCCCCCCAGGGGTGTTCTCCTTCGGCCTCCTCACCACCACCATCTTTGCCAACGCGGGCCAGGTGGTCCTGGGGACCCCCGCCCCCC
>NW_020890398.1:0-1693 GCF_003945725.1 Corapipo altera
GGAGAGAAATCATCGTGCGTATGCAATTTTGGGAGTCAGGCTGTCCGTTGGGAGGCAGGTGTGAAAACAGGACACAAAAGCACTTCTCCCCAAAAAAGGAAGCCTGGAAAGTGTGGTTTTGTTGTGCATTTGGTGGGTCAGACTGGAGACTCCTTAGGCAGCAAGAGCTTTCTGTGCTGGCACCTTTGGTGTGGGAGGAATCTTTTTCTGTATGTAATTTTGGGAGTCGGACTGTCAGTTGGGGGGTAGGTCTTAAAACAGGAAACAACAGCCCTTCTCCCCAGGATAGAACACCTGGAAACTTTGGCCTGGTGCTGCAGTTACTGTGTCTCCCTGGGGACTCCATGGGCAACAAGAGCTTTCTGTTCTGTTGCCTTTGTTGTGGGAAGAATCTTCGTGGGTATGCAATTTTGGATGTAGGGCTAGTCTTTGGGAGGTAAAGTTGAAAACAGGAAACAGGAACCCTTATCCTCTGGAAAGAAAGCCTGGAAGCTTTGACTTTGTGGTCCAGTTGGTGGGTCAGGCTGGGCACTCTACGGGAAGTGTAAACTTTCTTTGCTGGTACCTTTGGTCTTCGAGGAATCTTCATCTGTATGTCATTTTGAGTTTGGAACTGGCAGTCGTGAGACAGGGCTGAAAACAGGAAACAGCAGCAGTTATCCTCAGGAAAGAAAGCCTGGAAACTTTGGCTTTGTGGGGCAGTTGCTGGAGCAACCTGAAGACTCCATGAGAAGCAAGAACTTTCTGTGCTGGCAACTTTGGTGTGGGAGGAATCGTTGTTTGGATGCAATTCTGGGAGTCGGTCTGTCAGTTGGGAGGCACGGCTGAAAACAGAAACTACAACCTTTACTTCCAGGAAAGGAAGCCTGGAAGCTTTGGGTTTATGGTGCAGTTGGTTTGACAGCCTGGGGACTCTATGGGAAGAAAGAGCTTTCTGTGCTGGCACCTTTGGTTTGAGAGAAATCATCGTGCGTATGCAATTTCGGGAGTCAGGCTGGCAGTTGGGAGGCAGGTCTGAAAACAGGACACAAAAGCACTTCTCCCCAAAAAAGGAAGCCTGGAAAGTGTGGTTTTGTTGTGCATTTGGTGGTTCAGACTGGAGACTCCTTCAACAGCAAGAGTTTTCTGTGCTGGTACCTTTGTTGTGGGAGGAATCTTCGTGCGTATGCAATTTTTGATGTAGGGCTGGCATTTGGGAGGCAAGGTTGTAAACAGAAAACAGCAACCCTTATCCTCTGGAAAGAAAGCCTGCAAGTTTTGACTTTGTGGTCCAATTGGTTGGCAAGGTTTGGCACTCCATGGACAGCAAGAAGTTTCTGTCATGGTCTCTTTGCTGTTGGAGGAATCTTCGTCTGTATGCAATTTTGGGATTTTGGCTGTCAGCTGGGAGGCAAGGTTGAAAACAGGAAACAGCAATCGTTATCCCCAGGAAAGAAAGCCTGCAAGATTTGACTTTGTGCTGCAGTTGGTGGGTCAGGCTGGGTACTCTACGGGCAGTCCTAGTTTTCTTTGCTGGCACCTTTGGTCTTCGAGGAATCTTCGTCCGTATGGCGTTTTGGGATTCGAGCTGACAGTCGTGAGACATGACTGGAAACTTCAAACAGCAACAGTTATCCCCAGGAAAGGAAACCTGGAAGCTTTGACTTTGTGTTCTATTTGGGGTTTCAGGCTGGACACTCTACCGGCAGTCCTA
>NW_020890399.1:0-265 GCF_003945725.1 Corapipo altera
AGTGGGACTACAGGCACTGGGATGGGACTGAGATGCGCTGGGTGGGCCCAGGGATGGGAGTGAGGTCACTGGGGTGGGAACTGGGATGGGACTGGGAGCACTGGGAAGGGACTGGGATAAGACTGGGAAGGGACTGCAAGGGGACTGTGACAGGACTGGAGAGGGGACTGGAGAGCGTGCCTGGGATGGGCCTGAGAATCTCTGGGGAGGGACTGGGACCACTGGGATGGGACTGCTGTCACTGGGATGGGATGCAGTTGTACTG
>NW_020890399.1:365-1693 GCF_003945725.1 Corapipo altera
GGAGCACTGGGATGGGACTGGGGGTCATTGGGGAGGGACTGGGGACCGTGGGACTGGGGGCACTGGGATAGGAGTGAGATGCACTGGGGAGGGACTGGGCCAGGACTGAGGGCACTGGAGAGGCCCTGGGGGCACTTGGGGGAACTGGGCTGGGCCGGGGATTCTCTGGAGAGGGGACTGGAGGCACTGGCATAGGACTGAGAGGCACTGGGGAGGCACTAGGACACACTGGGGCATCACTGGGATGGGACTGAGGGCACTGGAGATGGACTGGGGAGAACTGGGCTGGCACTGGGGGCACTGGACTGCAACTGGGATTCTCAGGGGTGGGACTGGGGGAACTGGGATGGGACAGGGGTCATTGGGGAGGGATTGGGGACAGTGGGACTACAGGCACTGGGATGGGACTGAGATGCGCAGGGTGGGCACAGGGATGGGACTGGGGTTGCTGGGGAGGGAACTGGGATGGGACTGGGAGCATTGGGAAAGGGAGTGAAGGGACTGGGATAAGACTGGGAAGGGACTGCAAGGGGACTGTGACAAGACTGGGGAGGGGACTGGAGAGCGTGCCTGGGATGGGCCTGAGAATCTCTGGGGAGGGACTGGGACCACTGGGATGGGACTGCTGTCACTGGGATGGGATGCAGTTGTACTGAGAAGGGACTGGGGAGGGACTGGGAATCGCTTAGGAGGGACTGGGATGGGACTAGGCAAACTGGGGAAGGACTGGGTTGCACTGGGGAGGGACTGGGAGCAAGGGGAAAGCCACTGCAGGGACTGGCATTGGACTGGGGAGGGACTGCAAGGGGACTGTGACAGGACTGGGGAGGGGCCTGGGATGGGCCTGGGATGGACCTGGGATGCACAGGGGAAAAGAACCGGGATGCCCTGGGGAGGGACTGAGGTCACGGGAGGGATGGGGATGGGTCAGGGGCACTGGGGAGGGAACTGGGATGGGACTTGGATGTTGTAGGGAGGGAGTGGGATGCATTGGGGAAAAGGACTGGCATGCACTGGCAGGGACTGGGGGCAGTGGGGAGGGATGGGGATGGGACTGGGGACACTGGAGAGGGACTGGGGGCACTGGGGGGATTTGGGCTGGGAGTGGGGACACTGGGGTGGGACTTAGATTTTCAGGGGGGTCGGGGGGACTGGGAGCACTGGGATGGGACTGGGATCACCGGGGAGGGAATTGGGATGGGACTGGGGGCAGTGGGAAGGGACTGGGATGGGACTGGGTGAACTGGGGAAGGACTGGGTGGCACTGCAAGAGGACACTTGGGAAGGAATGGGTGCGCTGGCTTGCACTGAGAGAAGTGGGAAGGGAC